>NC_056733.1:590551303-590678803 GCF_019279795.1 Protopterus annectens | reverse complement strand
CTGGCACCAAGCATCTGTTTCTGTAAGGCCCTTTTGTAGCGTATCCACATCATTTGGGGATTCAATAATGGCTCCCAGTTTGCAGTCATCTGCAAACTTTGTTAGCCAGAGTCCCTTAGTGTTGGCCTGTACTTCAGAGAAGTAGATGCCAGACAAGAGCGGTCCCAAGACTGAACCCTGAGGTACTCCACTTGTCACTTGTCTGTAGCTGGATTTGGAGTCACAGTGTGGGTTCTATCAGTAAGCCAGTTAGCAACCCATTGGGTGACGTAGGGATTAATGCCCAGCTTAGTAAGTTTATCTATGATTCCAGAGTGGGGGATGGTGTCAAAGGCCTTGGCAAGGTCTAGATAGGCTGTGTGGACCACCTTACCCTTGTCCATGGCTCTGGAGACTGATTTGAAGAAGTCAATCAAGTTCAGGAGACAAGATCGGCCCTTCACGAACCCAAACTGGGTGGGGTCCAGTGTTTGAAGGTTGCCAATGTCTTTGTTTATAAGTTCCATGATAATATGCTCCATGGCCTTGCAGATAAGGCTTGTCAGACTGATGGGACGGTAGTTTCCGGGATCCAAGGTGGATCCCCTCTTGTCGAGTGGGATAACTGTAGCTGTGCGCCACTCAGTGGGCACGAAACATGAGGTGAGGCTATGATTAAACGTGACATTTAGATGAGGTGCCAGTTCATATTGTAGTTCATGTAGTACACAGCCTGGGATGTCATCTGGTTCCATGGATGCAGTATTCTTACCTTTGGAGAGTGCATTTTTTACCTGTGTGGCCATTATTACCGGAATTTGGCAATCTTCCGGTATTGAGATGGGCCATTTAGGGGGTGAGAGGGGGGGTGAAGTCGGCACTGAATCGATCTGCCAGGATATTGGAAATATCCTTGGAATCAGTATATTTAATGCCATTCTGTTTTAGCTCAGAGCAGATCTGAGCATTGCCATTGAGATTATTGACATAGTTATAGAATGCCTTGTTGTTGTCTTTGGAATATTTGGCAATTTTATTTTCTTAACTAGCTTTGGAGGATTTTATGAGGGATCTCAGTTTCTTACTGAGGTTGGTAAGGAAGTTTTTTGCATCCTGGGATTTTCCTCTTTTCTGCAACAGTTTCTTCCTTTTGTTGTAAGGTTTGTTTATGGCAGGGGACCACCAGATTGGCTTCTTTTTTTTGGATGAGAGCATCTTGGTTCTATTTGGGATGGCACGATGTTTGCATGAGTGGATGTGCTCGTACAGTGCCTTAGTGTAGGATTCAGCAGTTGAACTTTCAGCTCCCGTCTGCATGGGTGTCATGAAGTTTGTCACTTCTGACTTGAGTAGCATGAAGTTGGCTTTGGAGAAGTTTTTTATGGAGGTTTCCCTACTGGGGGGTGGGGGTGGGATGTGGATGTTAAGGGTGATTAGCTTATGGTCAGACGTGACTAACGAGGGGGTGACCATAGGTGTGGAGCATCGATTTCCCATGTTGGTAATGACCAGGTCTAGGATATTGGAACCCCTGGTGAGACTATGGATTAGTTGATCCAGGGCATTGGAATTTATGAGGTTACAGATATACGCCTTCAAGTAGAAATAAATCAGACAGCGCCTTATGAACCACAAAGAAGTCGCATCTAAATAACATACAAGAAATAGAAAATGACAATTCTAAAAAACTTTCTGAATACTTCAGGTTTCCTTAACCATATGGTTCTTCTAATAATGAATCACTGAACCCTTTCAAGTTTTTACAGGAGACTTGTTTGAAGAGTAAACATAGTATAAAGTAAGGGGTGATCACAGAGGTATAACGCATGTAGTATTTTGGAGAATTATCAACTCAATAAGAGCACACAGTTTTGCTAATAATTCTTATCACAATGTCTCCAGTTTTTCTGGCTCAGTTCAACTAATGAGGAAAAAGTCCCACCTACAACAAATGCTCTTAGCATTCATAGAACACACTGAGACGGCATTTGTAAAATAAAATAATCACCTTTACTTAATCATGTGGATATATCATTAACTCTCACCCAGTTCTTCAAATTACACAATGAACTGTACTGTGTCCATTCTTCTCAGAAAAATTAAAATCAGCTTTCAGCATTGTTGTTTGGCCTCTTTATGATTAGCTGAGTCACTCAGGATAAAACAAACTCACTGGGGAATGCCAAATGTAAAATTCAAGGATTTTTAATAGTCTTTCTCTTGTTCTGTTTCTTTGTTATGTAGGCACCTGCCAGTGTACCTCTCCTATTACAGCTCTGGTCCTAATGACTTTTCCTTCCTTTCATCTCCGAGGTAAACCAAAGTTTCTCTCTCTCTCTGGTTCTAGCTCTTCCTTTCATCATGGGGGGGTGGGGCATGGCTTCCACCAATTAGGTTAATGGTGTAGCATCTTCTTCCTGTAATGTCAAATACTGCAGCTGCACTCATCCCAAAGTACTCACTATGCTGTATTATACTCCAAGTGGTACACTGATGCCCTGGAATAACTAGATGTTCCCTTTAGAATTAAAAGGGTTACAGAATATGTTTTTCTGGCTTTGACATATATACATTGATCAAAGGTTAAATTGTCATAAATTATTGCCACTCATAAAACAGAAGACAGGATTAAAGATTTTTTTTACCATGTATCATGAGAGAAGAGCATAGTTCATCACCAGTATTTCATGTAGTTGTGGCAGAAGTAGGCACAAAGACTAATATCTACATTTGACACCTTACACCCACAAAGCAACATACAGTGAATTATGACTAAAACAGTTACTGTAACATCATATTTATATATATTTATTTTATTCTAAATTATTATCACTACATATTTAAAGTTTGATCAAGTTGTTTCTCACACTTTAGAGCCACTGCTGTAGCATAGAGGGATAAAATCCTATCTATGGCCCAGGCGACCCAGGTTCAATTATCATCTGTGGCTTCTGAGGCACTGGCAGGGAGGGATGGATAGGCCCATCCCTTGAGGAACAGCATTCACCAATGACACTCCCTAAAGGGAGGTGTGGTCCAATGAGGGGAGTAGCTCTCTGACAAGGTCAGCAAATGAATGGCAGGGGCCAAGGAAAAGTAGGTACGGCACAAAAGACTCCCCACCCAATGGAATGTGGACACATGGGATACCCAGAATGCCCTTAGATTCCACAACCAGCCTCAGCAGGATATGGAGTAAGTCCTTGGATGTTAGTAGTTGCTGGCAGACCTGATGTGGACATGGGCACTTAGTAACAGTGCTGTGGGGAAGCCAATAAAAAGATGTATCCCAGATTTTTGGAGTTTTCTACCATGTTTTTGTATTAAATTTGAGGTCTACAAATTCTAAAGACTGTTTTATTTTGTCTTGTTATTATATGAGCAATTATCTAGCTCGTAAGGCCCTACCTAAAGTTTAAGCTTGCCTTACCTGTTCATAGGCAAGTACAATCAACCAATTTGCAGACCATTATAAGCCTAGCTGAAAAACCCTCTTCAGAAGCTCCCTCCAGCCTCAAGGAAGGCAAGACAAGATAGACCAGGGAATAAGGCTGACCGTCCAATTATCTAGGTTTGCTTTGATGGTGACAAGGGTGGTACTCTGCTTGACATTTAGTAGAATTCTATTTCCTGAGATGAGGGATATGTTTGGGAATGAATCTATTATGTCAGTGTGTCTTATTTATCTGTTGATGAAGACTTACTTCATTATTTGAGATACCACTTGTTCTGAGAAGGAATAGGATGTCAAAGAGGGATGGATCTTTCATGTCTTCAAATGCTAGTCACAGTTCTTCACTGGGGAGTCCATAGATATGAATCTATAAATATGAGTACAAAGAGAGGCCCGCTAGTCTACCCTTATAGTTAGGTTTGTGGAGGCCACTGATCTCTTTAGTTATTTATTTTATTTATTTTACATTTGTTGACCAGGCTGATCCAACTGGATAGATGTCCATTTTCAATGGCGGCCCGGGGAGAAAAGCTCCTCACATCAGAAAAAATATTTAAGAATACACGTACATTCATAAGTTTTAGCAAAATTATAGCAATTCGTTACACTTTAGCTTATGAGTACGAAAAGACATTCTTAGTTACATAACAGGTGTGGATATACATACAAAAAATATAACACACAAGTAAAAATAGTGCAGTAATAAACGATTAGTTACACACACATTAGTGTTAGTGAAAATATGAATTTAGTTAGTGCAAGTAAGAAGATTAATGACTGAAAACAAAGGAGGTAGTTAGTCTGGGTTTGCACAGGGGCATAGCCAGTATGATTTAAGGTATGGTTTGAGTTTAGTTTTAAATAGTGTAACTGAGGGTAAGGAGGTTAGGTCATTAGGGAGGGTGTTCCAAGTTTTGCCCACTGTGTTGGCGAACAGAGAGTCTCCGGCCAGATTGTTAGTTTTACCTATCTGTACCAGTAGTTTATTTGATGAGCGTAAGGTCTTAAGGTTGTTGTAGGGGGTGATTAGGTTAGTGAGTTATGAATCTCTGAAGTCTCTCAAACTGAGTGATAGATTTAGAACAATACATGCCAACAGATGTCATATATTCAATAATGGTTTTGATGAAATAAGAGTAAGTGATGATGCAACCCTTATCTGCCCTGCCCCAAATCCAGCTCAATCAAGATTCAATCTCCTCCAAGGTAAACTAGCTAGCAAAATCAGACGTAATTCTAAACCCCCCAAAAAGACAAAACTCATTTTTTTCTACTAACTCTCATACCAAATGCATACAAACTCTCATAACCTTCAAATCACCCTCTCAAATAACATACATATTGAGATGGTCTCCAATACTAAATTACTAGGGGTTATAGTTATGACCCTATAACATACAACCTCCATATCCAACAATCAATCTAAAATGCACATAAGAAGTTAGATTTACTACACAGAGTTAAACAATATTGGACTCAAAGCAGTCAGATAACATGAGCATCCATCTACCTGCTGCCTACACTTCTGGATGCCTCTCCTATTTTCACCAATCCCAACTCTACCCTGACAACTAAACTAGAGTAATTCTATAATAAAATAGCCAAACTTGCTTCCAACAAGACATACTCCATACATCACTGTATTGCCCTATGGTACCTGAATTGCTTTGAGCTACCTAACCTCTTCTCAACTTTAGTTTGCACACAGATTAGTCTTTCATTCTGAAAAATGGCCTGCCCTAAATGGTGTACCACAACTGCACTCCACCAACAGAGCTCTCTGATGTACTGACAAACATCTCTCAATTCACAAAGCTCATAATGAAGTAGGAAATGCACTTTACACCAACTGTACCTCAAAATCCTGGAACTGAATTCCCTCTTTAACCAGAGTCCTCAACAATGCAACCCCAACTCTACCTCAAAATCCTGGAACTGAATTCCCTCTTTAACCAGAGTCCTCAACAATGCAACCCCAACTGTACCTCAAAATCCTGGAACTTAATTCCCTCTTTAACCAGAGTCCTCAACAATGCAACCCCAACTGTATCTCAAAATCATGGAACTGAATTCCCTCTTTAACCAGAGTCCTCAACAATGCAACCCCAACTGTACCTCAAAATCCTGGAACTGAATTCCCTCTTTAACCAGAGTCCTCAACAATGCAACCCCAAATGTATCTCAAAATCCTGGAACTGAATTCCCTCTTTAACCAGAGTCCTCAACAATGCAACCCCAAATGTATCTCAAAATCATGGAACTGAATTCCCTCTTTAACCAGAGTCCTCAACAATGCAACCCCAAATGTATCTCAAAATCCTGGAACTGAATTCCCTCTTTAACTAGAGTCCTCAACAATGCAACCCCAAATGTATCTCAAAATCCTGGAACTGAATTCCCTCTTTAACTAGAGTCATCAACAATGCAACCCCAAATGTATCTCAAAATCCTGGAACTGAATTCCCTCTTTAACTAGAGTCCTCAACAATGCACATCTCTTCAAAGATAAATTAAAACTGTTCCTGTTTGACTTCTGGCTATGCCCCTGCTATTTCCCAGGTTAAATCATTGCTAAACTACCAATCCTATACACACATAGATATCTTATTTCTCTGTCTTTTTCTCTTCTTACGACAAAATGTATACAATTATATCTGACCTAATGTACTTCGCCCAATGTTATGTTGCTGCAAACATACTTGTTTATTTCATAATTATCTGCTTTATTTATCCTCATTTCATATATAATGCTGCTACCATTACCTGAACATTCTGTATATTGTAAATTACAACTGTAAATAGTTCTCGTGGAACTTTAAGAAATGCCTACCCAAATATTCGGTATGTTGCATATGCACTAGTGTTATTATTTCTTGTGGAGCTTTTCTCCCCAGGCCTCTGCAGAAAGGGGACTTATTTGCCCAGTTGGACTTTCCAGGTAAACAGAAAGAAAGAAATGGAAAATGAGACTTCTTTGGCACTAGTAGAGATGCCTTTAAAAAGCCTTCTGTCTGGCCATTCTGTTTCCAAACTACTACTGAGATAGGATAGTCAAACAAAGTGTCTGATTGGAGTGGTGCATCCCCTGTATGGTACATGAAAATGTATTGTTTACCAAAATGAGTCGTGCTAACATTTTTGATATTTAATTTGAGACCTCTGCCATTTTATTTAAAGTTATGTTTTAATTCTGCGCAATGTGGTGTATTGTATAAAGTTTAAGTTTACTATTCTCTCCAGATCATTAATGATGTCATCATTTGTGTGAAGTCACTGGAAATGATTTATTCATTATTTATGGCCTTTTTGCCAATTGCAATATGCTTCATTTACTCATATAAGTCCATCCCAAGAAGTGGTGCCAATACAGAGACTGAGGGTTTAGCATTGGCAAACCTGATTATGACAGACAGACAGTTCCCCACTCTAACTTGTGTCCTGCTGCTTAACCAGTGTTTTTACCATTGGCTTATATGTAAATTAACATTTTATGCCTTCATTTATCACCAATTCTCTTATGTGTAATAGTGATTAATGACTTAGCAAGATCAAGATAAGAAGCATGCATTGTCAAGCCATCAAACACAGCCGTTAACACTTCTAAGAAAGCCAAAATATTCCAAATGTATGATCTACTCTAAACACAAAGGTAGGTCTCCAATATCACTTTGAATAAATTCTATTATTAGTCTCTGTATGATTGACATGCTTGAGCATGTTAAAACAGAGATTCTAGATGCCCCAGTTTATGATTTCCTCTTTAGGCCCCAAGCTGAACAGATATTTAAGAAACTGGAGGAGAAGATGTAGACCATGCAGAGAGTCAAAGACTTTCTGCATATCCCCCACCTTGGCTCAGAAGACACCTCCCAAGCAAAGCCTGGTTCTTTCCTGCCACACAAACATACAAGACAAACGGGTAAAGGGTAAGAAATTTAAAAAAAAATGTGGTCCAAATGGGGCACTGATTTGGATCCATTATACAATAATATATTTTTTGGAGAGTGCTGGCTATTTTTTCGGACTTTTTTTGGATTGTTTAGCCTTACACCTTTGGGCCATATGTGCATTTCTTGGGTCTACATTTAAAAGTGAAAAATCCCACTGTACTGCACTGTCCGTATGTTACATACATGTTAGTGCAGTTCTGACAAACTGTAACAAAGCAAAATTGCACTAGGATGCTCAATAGGCAATGCTTTGCACAAGTGCTGCAAGACAGGTTGAGAGTGCATCCTCCCTTCCCCAGTCACTCACTAGCTCTTTCTATTTCTTAATTACAACTTCCCCTCCTTGCTTCCTTCCTATTTAGTCCAGTACTGAGCTCCCCGGTATATCAGCCATGGCTGTCAGTGTAATATGCCCTTGTGAATGAAACAATGTCCAGGCTTCCTTCTTACACCAGAGAAACCAATTGAGGTAGTTTCCTACTCAAACTTGACACATTTATTCACACATTACCCTTAGTGCAGCGATACCCATGTATCTCTTACACACATGTCCTTTTCATCTGCCTTCATTCACTGCATCTCGCTCAGTACTTGTTTTTTAAAAGCTCTTTATACTCTTAATAATGAATGTATGTATGTATGTTACCAACATGGTATTTTTGCTGCTTTCAGGAGACAGAGAATCTTGCACTGCATACTGCCATCTAGTTTAAATGCTCTGTAAGAGAGCAATTAAACCTACTTTCAACAACCCTGGTCTCGTCTTACAGCCAACAGATGCCTACATTAATATAGATGGACTCAGTTACAGATGGAAAACTCAGTCTCTACATATCTCCACAATTCTCCAATGACACATTAAAGCCCTTTGTTAGCTCTTTGCAATGTAACCTTGCCTCATCTTTTCCAAAGAACAGTAGCAGATCTCAGAGGTGGATGTTCTAATTACCTGTCTGAGGTTCTTGACAAATACAAATGCATTCTGTGTTGCTGCTGTACCATTACCATCATTTTCTAAACTGCTACATCCTATGACTCAGCTCTCACTTTTCCTCTAGAGTGCAACACCTGCTGTGCTGTTTCCATTGCACCAACCCTCTAGTTTACCTCACAATCCTCTGCACCCTTACTTATGCACAAGATCCCGAGACACACATTCCACCTGAGGTTGCCATTCCCCTGCAAATGGAGACAGTAATCCATTCCTTTATTGTTTTTTCTGGGGAGAGAAGCATGAACTCTGATTTAATGGTGCAGACTTTCATCACAAGCACTTCACAGTCAGTGACAAACTGCTGTAGTGCACACTAAAGGTCACAATTACATGACAAACAACCAAACTGCTGCACTGCACACTAAAGGTCACAATTACCTGAGGTTATGGTAAAAACATCATTGGCAAACAACAAAGATGCAAAACTCTATCCATGGACTGAAAACTCTCCAGACTAGGGCTTTGATTTGATTCACTGGTCATAAAAATCACAGAAAGCAAGAAAGAAAGACACACCAGTGGTGAAATCCTATGCCCACTCTGAAAGGCAGCATTCTTTCCCTAAGACTTGCCATCTTCATGTATTTTTACTTTATTTTTTAAACAAAAGTCCTAAATTACTGTGTTTAAACAAATACTTTGTGAATGAATCTCGGTGCTGTTTCTGCATCGATCTCACTCTGAAAGATCATCTTAAACTTCAAACTTTTTTAAAAGACTGCATCCTCTCAAAGACTTGCTGCCTTCTTGTATTTTAGCGTTATTTTTTTTTTTTTTAAGCAAAGTAATAACTAGATGTTTGATATCTACAAAACTTAGAATTCAGTGTTAACAGTTGGGGAATGAGCTTGCTAACGTGTGCCCAAGCATTTTTATAGTTTTTCATTTTCTAAGGGCAGCAATATGTTGTTATTTCCTGGAATTTATAACTCTGGATAAGTTTTTATTCCCCTGGATGACTTTACTTTGTATGAGTAACACTGTAGTGCTGTCCTCCAGTGATTGTTATCCTTTTGCATTCTAGCTGCTTTTCATTTTGTAGATATTAAGGTGAGTGTAAGAAAAAGGGAGAACAAATCTTTAAACCACTCAAAATTAGTATCTCACTTTTTCATCCATGGATCCTCTGGCTGCTGCCATTCTGCACATGTGCAGACTTAATGGCACCCATCGTTTCTGGGGGAGGGGTCCCCTCATCTCAAATTTCACAGCTGCCCCCAAATCCTTATTTTATAGTTGCTCATCCCTCCTCTTGGTCTACCCATAAAGCCATTCTATTAAAGAAACCTTTTCTTACATCCAAATGCTAGAAACTCTCATACAAATCTGCTTGCCATTTACATCTCTATATATTCCAGTTGTTACTCCAAATACAACTAAATCTACCTTATCACTTTAATGCATTTCAGAATTATAACACATACTCACTTTTAATTATGTCTTCTTTCCCTTCTGGTTTCATATCAATTTCACTCTTTCTACAATCTGGCTTCTCAGTTAAACACATACAAAACTACTCTTACATGATCATATATCCCATGTAACCTTCATGTCATGAATAGTGGATGTGGCTTAAGCTCTACACTCCTTCTCTTGCAAACATATCTTTATCTCCAGCTAACTGATAAATGAAGTTTTCCCTTTCAAGCTGCTTTACAACTTACAAAATCATGTATTTTTGCCTTATTCTTTTACTAATTGTTCTAACTGGGGACATCCCTTTAAACCTTGGACTACTGAAGTCTTCAGAAAAAGTACACTCTACAATGTTGAGCAAATTTAATAAGACAAAGCTTTCGAACAAACAGTCCTTCCTTAGTGAAAATGAGGAAGGACTGTTGTCCGAAAGCTTTTTCTTATTAAACTTGCTCAACGTTCTGGAGTGTACTTTTTCTTTGCTATTGGACTGTTGCTGCTTCACTCCACTTTACCATTCTTGTTCACCTTTTTCACATCACTACTGAAGTCTTCCTCAACTCAAAAGCAACTCTCCATTGCCTGCATGAATATAAAACAAATGGTCATAGTTTGAGCCTTGGATGGTCAACCCCCCAAATACTTGCCATATCTGAGTCACGGCTAAATAAATCCTCCTGATACTCACCATTCTTCATGGCTGATCACATGTCTGATGCTAAGCAAGTTGGAAGAGGAGTAACATGTATAATAAAATGGAAAACTAGCATCTTATCGACTCTTATTGCCCAGAACAACAATAGCTCTCCACACATTTCCAACTGGAACATATTAAGATTAATATAGAACAGTTTACATTCCACTACCATCTACCATATCAGTTTATGAAGACACTCTTTTTCAAATTCTAGATCTTATTAGCAACAAATGAATTATTTGTGGTTACATTAATCTAGTTTGGAAAAACCTGCCTTTTTCCACATCTAACGCCCATAATTAGCACCTTCAGCATCACACAACTCATGAAAGAAGGCATTAGGTTTAACTGTCTTGACAAAAAATCATCCAGATTAGATTTTTTTTGTTTTTAAGACAGCTAATAAACTAACAAAGCTTAAAAATTTTACCAAATGATTTCAGTGACCACAATCCTATTCTGACTTAAAGGTCCTTCAAAACTCTAAAAATACCCCATCTTCAAAACCGCATACTCTTTAGAGTTAGGCTTTCTACTAATCGAATGGTACAGCTGCTTTTTCTACTTTTTGCAACTTACTTTCTATCATCAAAGATAAACTTTTTCATAGATCTAAAATAGCCTTCTTCTTCTTTTTCACACATGTTCCGCAGATAACACCTAAACTGTGATCATTGATTAAAAACCTTCATAAGAACTAGATAGCTAAACCTCCAATAAGATTGCCAGATTCCCTCCTTCGCCACCTCCTAACCTGAACAATCACCGAGGAGTAAACCCGATTGCAGACCCCACTGTTATCAAGTCACAGATCTGGTAACCAAGCACATCTGGAAAGCTGGGTTTCCCACTCGAGAGGTTATATATTTCCATACTTTGTCAATCTATGTTTATTTGTACATGTTTATATATTGTCTGTTCTTTCCTATGATTTCTTGTTTACTGCATTTGCCTGTGGCTAGATTTTATGTATACTTGTGTCTTTCCCAACTACTGTTTTTGCCTTTTGACTCAAGTAATGGTTGAAAAGGATCTTTTACCAGCATATCAAGCCAGTTAACATACAAAAATAAACACATAAAATGGTATTCAAATTAATGCAAAGAATGTGCATATGACTCTCACTCCTCAAATACAGGGACCTAATGACACATGTTGTAGCACTTATTACAGAACATTCTGGAGTGTTCGATCATATTCCTTCTCCAAGTCTACAAAACACATGTAGACAATAGGATCTACTACAAGCACCTAGTCCCAGGTGCTTGAAGTCCACCATCTCAGAGTCAGGGGTCTAGGAATCTTGTAGCTCACAAGGGCTGCTTGCTAGCGCTTGAACTTTTCCTCATGGTAGGGCAAGGTGCAACAGACTTGTGGAGATAACAGAGCTGCCGCATGTCGCCCAAACATACTACATGAGTTTAAGGAAGGCAAGTCTAACAGCATCAGGGAGATATTAGGGTGGGAATCTAGGTTAGAGTTCCACGCAGTGATTGGGAGAATGACTTAGGTTAAGAGAACACAGGAAGATTTTAGGGTAAGGAAGCAGGGGGAAGATTTAGAGCTTGGGAGTGATCACAGTTTTTAGGGTTAAGGGAGCAGGAGGGGAGTGCTATAGTTACCGTTAGGGACCAGGTGTGAGTTTCAAGGTTAGGACTGTTCAGTAGGGGATGGTGGTGGGAAGGCTAGGAAATTAAGTAGGATTGAGATGGGGGGAGACGGGATGCTTGTCATTTACAGAAAGTGGCAGCGAGTCACTGTGTTGTGAACTACTAGCATCTGAGAAGTTAGAGTAGATCTGTAGATCCTACAGACAAGTGCCCATGACCCTTCCAATATCCATGGACAAAGACTTGATATATTGTTTCACAGCCAGGATGGAAGCTACACTTCTCTACTTAAGTCAGAGGATCAAATACTGAATGAAGTCTCCTTTATTGGAAAGGCTCACCCAGACTCCGCTACACTTTGCTGTGAGGGAAAGGTTGGTTTGCTTTCTATTTGTTGTATTTTGTATTGGTTTATTGCCTTTTTATATTTTGAGTTCTGTGATTTGTTTTCTTTACCTTGTGTTTTGCTTGTGTTCTGCTTTTAACTGCATATTAAAACTTCAAAAGACTCCACAGCTCTGTTTCTTGTGAGTCAGGCAGAATATTTTCTCCACCCCCCCCCACCCTGTCACTTTCGTGTTCTTAAATACCACCGTCTTTCTAGCTGCCTGTCTCTTATGTTAATTTGACCATATATCTCATTTCCTCTCTGCTTTCACTGGCTTGTGTGAGTAAGCACAAAATTATCATTTTGTGAAATCACTCCCCTTCAACTATTTAAATTTATTGGCCATTCTACTGTATTCCATAGTAACAGAATACAAAAGTGATCACCCCCTTTCAGTCTATCTTGATGTTTTAAAAAATAGTGACTCTCCGCTAAAACTTAACTTTTTAGACAAATAAAACTTAAGTTACCTACTTTCACATCTAACTTCTCTAGTGCACACTGCAGTGTTTAGGATAAACCATTTTTTTCATCTTACCTTTAAGCATCCCTGTGACTAGCACTTGCTCTAATACCTGCTGGAAAGCACTAGGAAGCCTTAAATTGATACAAGCACTCAACTCTCCAGATTAATAAGGAAAAAATAATCATAGGCACTAAAGAGTCTATAACTGCAAAGTACCTTGCTAAGGTAAGGGAAAACAGCTCCTGCAAAAGCACCAAACCAGGCATGTCCAAGGGTCAGGTTCCGTTGATTTCTCCTGTCCACCTGGTGAATCTGGGCATACTGGGGCAATGCATAAATTGCCTCATGAACACAGACAACCCTCTCCTCCTACCACTCAACACTACAACCTATGAGAGATGCACTTACATAGCCAAACTGGAAGCAATGCTTTCTCCACCCAAGGTTGTGCTAGACAGTCAAGAGGAGAAGGTTAACACCCACGCTACAACTCAAGCAACACATAGCCCTTCTAAACTCACACCACCAACACCCACACATAGCAGCACTAAATCCACATATGCAGAGGCCCTTAACTGTAACCTGCCAAAGCAACAATGACCACCAAAGCTGAAACACAAACACACACCAATCACAATCAAAGTGTCACATAGCTCACAACACCAGTGTGCCACCCAGCAACAGCCCACAAGACAACGTACCTAACACTTTAGTCATAGGTGACTCTATAGTCAGGTACACTGATGTCCCACTCACCAGGCTGAACAAGGAGAAAATTACAGTGAGCTGCCTGTCGGGTGCCAGGATCTGCCACATAACTCGTGCACTCAAGTCACTCCACAACAAGTACAAATAGGACTCTGTCATTGTCCATGTTGGAGTGAATGACTTGAGACGCACCTCCCTGGACTACATGAAAAGAGACATGGAAGAGCTCTCGGATCATGTGGCCCAGGCAGGTATGACCCTAGCCCTGAGTAGCATCCTGCCTTTGCCCAGAAAGATATTACAATATAAGGACAAAATGATTGACTTCAAAAATTGGCTAAGCTTCTGGTGTCTTTCAAAGGGGATCCAGTATCTGTCTGCCTGGGATGACATGATCGACAGACCATAATGCTTTGCCAGAGATGGTCTGCACCTGTCACCCCTGGGATTCAGGTTACTGGCTAAGTCTCTTGCCACCCCTATAGTGCCTTTTTTAGGCAAAGTTCAAAGGACAAAACCACCACCGTAACAAGGTACAAGCATGCAAAATCTGAAGGTAATGCTACTCAATGCTAGAAGTCTAAACCTCAAAATGCACTCTCTCGAAGCACTTCTAAAAATGGAGAACATTGATTTCTGTGCAGTAACTGAGATCTGGTTCAAGGCTCCAGAGAGCACCCCTGCAATACCAGGCTACAACTCTTACCACACTTTATGGCTACCAAACCAGTATCGAAACACTATAGGTGGAGGAGTGTTCATATTCACTCAGGATATTCACATCTCTAGGCTGGTTACCCAACACAATGCATCTGAAATTCTCCAGGTGCAACTAACACTAGGTAAGACTGCAATCCAAATTGTAGCTTGCTACAAATCCCCCACCATGCCCCAAGATTCTCACTACACCTTTCTAAACAGTGAAAAATATTAATATACAACCAAACACCCTAATACTGGGTGATTTCAACTACCCTGCCATTAACTGGGAAAACTACTCATGCACCAACACCTTTGCCCAACGGTTCATGGAATTCATAAATTCCAATGCCCTGGATCAACTAATCCATAGTCCCACCAGGGGCTCCAATAACCCAGACCCGGTCATTACCAACATGGGAAATCGATGCTCCACACCTATGGTCACTCCCTCATTGGTCAGGTCAGACCATAAGCTAATCACCCTTAACATCTATATCCCACCCCCACCCCCAGTAAGGAAACCTCCATAAAAAACTTCCCAAGGCCAACTTCATGCTACTCAAGTCAGAAGTTACAAACTTCATGACACCCATGCAGATGGGAACTGAAAGTTTGACTGCTGAGTCCTACACTAAGGCATGTACGAGTACATCCACTCATGCATGAATCGTGCCATCCCAAATAGAACCAAGATGCTCTCCTCCAAAAAAAAGGAAGCCAATCTGGTGGTCCCCTGCCATAAACAAACTTTACAACAAAAGGAAAAAACTGTTGCAGAAAAGAGGAAAATCCTAGGATGCAAAAAAACCCTTACCAGCCTCAGTAAGAAGCAGAGATCCCTCATAAAATCCTCCAAAGCTAGTTACGAAAATAAAATTGCCAAAGATTCCAAAGACAACCACAAGGCATTCTATAACTATGTCAAGAATCTAAATGGCAATGCTCAGATCTGCTTTGAGCTACAACAGAATGGCATTAAATATACTGATCCCAAGGATATTGTCAATATCCTGGCAGATCAATTCAGTGTCAACTTCACCCTCCTCTCACCCCCTAAATGGCCCATCTCAATACTGGAAGATTGCCAAATTCCAGTAATAATGGCCACACAGGTAAAAAACGCACTCTCCAAAGCTAATAATACAGCATCCATGGGACCAGATGACATCCCAGGCTGTGTACTACATGAACTACAAAATGAAATGGCACCTCACTTAAGTCTCATGTTTAATCTTACCCTCACCTCAGGCTTTGTGCCCACTGAGTGGCGCACAGCTACAGTTATCCCACTCCACAAGGGGGGATCCACCTTGGATCCTGGGAACTACCGCCCCATCAGTCTGATGAGCCTGATCTGCAAGGCCATGGAACATATTATCATGGAACTTATAAAAGTACAGTTGTGTACACCTACCATAAATGTAGATGTTCGAGTGTCTTCACTGTTGCAGTCATGACTGTAGGGTTCTCCCCTGCTGGCAGGCAGTCCTCGGTTGGCCAGAATTCCAAAGTCTGGGTCCGGCATCGGCTGATCAACCATGCTCCCCGACGTCAGAGTGCCAGGAGTACAAAGCTGACAGCCGACGCCATCTTCTCCAATTTTTCTTGCCCCAGATGTCAGGAGTCCCAAAATGAGAAAGGTCCCATATCCTTTGCAAATACACCTCAGAAGAATGGTGAAAAAAGGAACCACACAAAAGTAAAAACAAGAGGGGACAGGAGGGAGGGAAACCCAGACTGCAACAGTGAAGACACTCGAACATCTACATTTATGGTAGTTGTACACAACTGTACTATGTTCATTGTGTTTCACTGTTGCAGTCATGACTGTAGGGTAGAATCCCAAAGCTGAAAGAAAGGGAGGTGGTCATAAAGAAGAAGGGGCGGCTAAAAGGCCCTGCAAGACTGCAGAGGCAAAACCTGCCCAAGGTAAATTGTAGTGCTTAGAAAAAGTATGCTCTGAACTCCAAGCTGCAGCTTCCAAAATGTCTTTGGTAGGAATTCCCCTGAGAAAAGCCGCAAAAGTGGCAGCAGCTCTGGTGGAATGAATCCGTATACTCCCTGGGATTTGCTCTCCATGGTGAGAATAACAAAATCCGATTCCATGAGCAATCCATTTAGAAATGGTCTCTTTTGAAATGGCTTTACCTTGGGAACTTGAAGCATAAGAAACAAACAATTGTTCTGATTTTTTGATGTCCTTGGTTCTGTCCAGGTAAAAATGTAGTTGTCTGTGTACATCCACATCCAAGAAATGTAAGATCCTTTCCCCTTTATTTTGAGGAGTGGGGAAAAAGGTTGGCAAGTGGATAGTCTGATTTAAAGCCACTTTGGAAACCACCTTAGGCATGAAGGTAGGATTAGTCCTCAAAGTCACTCTGTCTTGATGAAAAATAATATAAGGCTCCACAGCCATAAGAGCTTGTAACTATGAAACTCTCCTGGCAGAGGTTAGGGCTAACAGAATAGCTGTCTTCCAAGATAAAAACTTGATGTCAGAAGAGGTGGCAGGCTCAAAAGGAGGCAAGGTTAGTTTTTCCAAAACATAGTTGAGATCCCAAGCAAGAATGGGAGGAGATCTAGGAGGTCTTAAGTTCTTAGCTCCTCTGAGAAACTGTCTCATGAGCTGGTGGGAAAAGATTGGAGGGTCTGTATTATAATGAGCAGAAATAGCAGAGGCATGTATCTTAATGGAGGAGAAAGAGAGGCCCTTATGTAAGATATCTGTCAAGTAAAGTAAAATTAAAGGAATGTTCGGAAGAAGAGGATCAGAATCCTGAGCCTGCATCCAGGAACAAAATCTTTTCCATTTTCCTGCATAAGATTTTCTAGTACTAGGACGTCTGGCTTCTAAAATGACATCCAAAACCTGATTGGGTAGGAAAGAAGCAATCAAAGACCCTGGATTAACCGGGCCACCAGGCTGAGAGTTCTGACATGAGAGTGTAGAACCTGACCCTGATGTTGGGACAGAAGGTTCGGAGACTGAGGTAAAACCCAAGGGGGCTCCAGACATAGGTTTTTTAGAGTTGGGTACCAAAACTGTCGAGGCCAATTTGGGGCCAGCAAGATTATCATCTTGGGCTTGTCCTGTTTTATCTTTAATAATACCCGTGGAAGAAGAGGAAGAGGTGGAAAGGCATATCCCGAAAGGTTCCTCCAACTGAATGATAGGGCATCCACTTTCCAAGCTTCTTTGTGGAAAGTCCTGGTGCAAAAATTCTGTAGTTGATGATTGAGGTGGGATGCAAAGAGGTCTATGTGAGGACATCCCCAGACTGCTGTTATCATCTTGAATATTGTGGTGTCAAGCATCCACTCGTGTGGATCTGAAAGGTTTCTGCTCAGACTGTCTGCCAGGAAGTTTAGCTTCCCTGGTAGAAACTGAGATTGAAGGTCCAGATTGCAAGCTAGAGCTGTGTTCCATAAATCCATGGCTAGTCTGCAAAGGGGGTAGGAATGAGATCCCCCTTGCTTGTTTATGTATCACATAACTGTGGTGTTGTCTGTCCGTATTAGTAGTTGTCCTGGATGTAAAAGATTCCTGAAGGCCAGTAGAGCTTCCTGAACGGCTAACATTTCCTTTAAATTGATATGCAGGTGCTTCTGATCCTTTGTCCAAAGGCCCTGCAGACAGTTGCCCTGAAAATGGGCTCCCCAAGCATAATCCGAGGCGTCCGTGGTTAGAATACGAGTGGCAGGATGCAGACAGAAGGGTTTCCCTTTGTTTAGAGTACATGCCCTGGACCACCAAAGAAATTCCTTTTGAAGGCAAGGCAGGATGGAGATCAGTATGTCTAAACTGTGGCAGTGCTGAGACCATACACTTTTTAGGTACCACTGTATTTTCCTCATGTGTAGTCTTGCATATGGTACGAGAAGAATGCAGGAGGCCATGTAACCCAAAGCCTGTAGGAATCTCCTAGCAGATAGCGGAGTTAAAGTTGCCAAGGTTTTGAAAGTTGAAGCCAGCTGTAATTGTTTTTCGGATGTTAGAAATGCCATCTGGGTTGTGGTGTTTAGAAGAGCACCCAGAAAAGTTATCTGTTGTGAGGGTGTCAAATTTGACTTTTTTATGTTTACAGAGAATCCCAGGAACTTGAGGAGGTTCTGAACAAATTCTAGATGCTGGAGTAAGACATCCTTGCTGTCTGCCTGAATTAGACAATCGTCCAGATAAGAGTAAATTTGAAATCCCTTGAGTCTGCAGTAAGCTGCTACTGAAGCTAGGCATTTGGTGAAGACCCTGGGTGCAGTAGACAATCCAAAGGGCAGTGCAGAGAATTGAAAGTGCCTCGATCCGGCCTTGAACCTGAGGTATTTTCTGCATTCCTGCCTGATAGGAATGTGTAAATATGCCTCCTTTAAATCCAAAGTTACCATCCAAGCATCTTTGGACAGCATTGGAAGTAGCTGCTGTAGAGTAAGCATCTTGAATTTTGGAATCTCTAGAAAGGTGTTTAAGACTGACAGATCCAGAATGGGTCTCCATGAGTTTTGCTTCCTGGGGACTAGAAAGAGCCTTGAGTAAAAACCTTGTCCCATCTCTGAAAGTGGAACCAGTTCTATGGCTTTCATAGCCAAAAGAGCTTCCACCTGGTGTAAGACCTCTGCCCATTGATGTTTTGGAAGGTCTGGCCATCCGCTTGGCCTTGGCAGAGTATGAAAATGGAATTTGTAACCTCTTAAAACCACTTCCAGAACCCACTTGTCTTGGGTTATATGAGTCCAATTTTGATAAAAAAGAAAGAGAGAGAGTTTTCCTCCGAGAGGGGCTTCCAGGCAAGAAGTTCCTGCAGCCCAACAGAGGGAGTCATTGGATTTGTTTCCTATGAGTTTGTGACCTGTCCTCTCCTCCCCTAGGGGTGGAAGCAGTCCACTGTCTTGGTCTATAAGAACCTTGTGTTTGAGGCCTTCCTCTGGAGCGTCTATATCTACCCCTCTTAGGCCTGTCTGAAGTGGGAAAGGACCAATTTTTAGAAGGCCAATTTCTGCTAAATCTTGGTGGCTGTACTTGTAAGAAATCTTTAACTGTTTGCATGGATTTTGCCTTATCCTCCATCTTTTTAATCACTTCTTCAGCTTTTGATCCAAACAAAACGTTATGCTGAACAGGAGCATCCAATAATTTAGCTTTCACTTGTTCTGGCAAATTTTGTTCCTTTAGCCATGCATGCCTTCTAATGACTGTGCCGGAGGATGCAGCCCTACAAGAAGCCTCCAAGGCATCAAATCCACAGTGTAAACCATGCTTCCCAACTTGCTCAGTGACATGCAATAAGTCATGTAATTCCTTATCAGCTGCACAGGCAGAAATGGAAGTAATAAACCAACACAGCTGAAACGGAGCAGGAAAAACGGTACTTCAAACGGCCAAAAATGTAAAGAAGTTTATTAAAATAAAGCACTTTTTGTCTGGTTTAATGACACATACTTCTTCAGACAATTACTTCTAAAAAAGGCTTGCTATATATACACACAGTTACAAGGAGAACCCAGTCAACAAGCAAAAAGCAATTAAACAATTAAGCAATGAACTACTACGTGCTATTTTTTAAAAAAGGCAGGCACAAATTCATAGCAGCAACAAGAAGTGATGCATTAGCATTTGTTACTAAAACTATTTTATCAAAACCATGCCTATTAAATTAATGTAACTTTGACTTCAGAAATGGAAGTAAGCTTTTGTTTTAAAACAGACAAGATAAATTGCTGGTATTTCAGCATATGAAACTGACAGTTTAAAGCCCTAATGGACAAAGTAGCAGAAGTGTACACATTTTTGCCCCATCTTTCTAAAGATCTAGAATCCTTTTCCGTGGGAATGGGATTTTTGGCAGAAGCGGCCTTAACTCCCTTAGGACCCTGAGAAATGGTTTCAGGGTCAGCAGAAGGGTTCTTGTATAAAAACTGGTGGGAATCAGGAACCCTGTAATATCTATCAGGCTTGACAGGAGCAGGAGGAAAAGAATCAGGGGTTAAGTTAGCCTCCGAAAAGGCATCATCCACAATATCCAAAACAGGAGGAATAGCCAGGGGTCTATGTTGGGGGAGAAGAAGAAAATCCCTTAGTCTTTTCTTAGATTCCGAATACTCCTGTCCTTCCCAGTGGAAATGTTCCCTCATTTCATGCAAAGTTTCCCCAAAAGAGAAATCCTCAGGGGGAGAAGCTGAGGGAATGGATTCCTCAGCATCAGAATCCTCATAAGGAGGGAAAGAATATTCCTAGTCAGAAGAGGAAACTGAAGAAACAGAAGCCTGATCAGAGGAATCATAATAAACATCCTGCCTTGGCCTTTTATCTGGAGGGGGATGTGAACCCCTAATCATAGTAAGTACATCCTCCGCCATCTTGAGTAACTGTTTCTGTGATTTGGGAGCTGGTTCAGAAGAGGCCTGTGTTGCAGTCTTTGATTTAGAAGGAGTCTTTGCCTTTGTCTTTGCCTTTATTAGAAGCTGAGTAGGCCTGAAAACCCCTTCGGAAGCCGGTACCTGCACAGTGGCTCCGGACCCATCTGAAGGAGCATTGTCCGAAGGTCCTGCAATAGAGATATTTAAAGGCCTGGTTGGCTCCTCATGAGAGTCCGTTTTGGCCATCGGTTCTGAAATGGCCGACGACAGGGGCTGCAAAAGCGCCTCACTGATGACGACCGAAGCTGGCTCCGTTTGTGCGCTATCATCAGATTTGGACCTCAGAGGCCTGTCTTTATCCTTGCGACGTTTGTGAACTCCGGTAGCCGGAACCGTATCAGAAGACATTTTGTAGTTAAAGCACCTACCGAAGTAATGAAAAGCAAAATCGTACCTTCGTTTAATTGTACGTTGATTGAATCTAGCACAAAACCAACAACTAGCTACGTCGTGGTCAGGGCCTAAGCAAGGAATACAGTAAGAATGAAAATCCTTATGAGGTATTTGCTTCCCACATGAAATACAATTATTAACTTTTTCTGACATCGGACTGGAGCAAGAAAAAGTTTCCCCAATGGGGTACTTAACTTTGAGTGGAGAAGAAAGTCTTCGGACTGAAGTTTATCACAAAAAATCATCAGGAGTCAGCCGACCCGCACTTGCGAACTGCTATCACCACACGGCAAGAACGACTGGAGAAGATGGCGTCGGCTGTCAGCTTTGTACTCCTGGCGTTCTGACGTCAGGGAGCATGGTTGATCAGCCGATGCCGGACCCAGACTTTGGGATTCTGGCCGACCGAGGACTGCCTGCCAGCAGGGGAGAACCCTACAATCATGACTGCAACAGTGATACACGATGAACATCAAAGACATTAGCAACCTTAAAACACTGGACTCCACCCAGTTTGGGTTCGTGAAGGGCCGATTTTGTCCCCTGAACCTTACTGACTTCTTCGAATCAGTCTCCAGAGCTGTGGACGAGGGTAAGGCAGTCCACACAGCCTATCTGGACCTCGCCAAGGCCTTTGACACCATTCCCCACTCTGGAATCATAAATAAACTTACTAAGCTGGGCATTAATCCCTACATCACTTGATGAGTTACCAATTGGCTTACTGACAGAACTCACATTGTAAAAGTAGCTGACTCCAAATCCAGCTCCAGACAAGTGGAGTGCCTCAGGGTTCAGTCCTGGGACCTCTATTGTTTGGCATCTACTTCTCTGAAGTACAGGCCAACACTAAGGGACTCTGGCTAACAAAGTTCGCAGATGACTGCAAACTGGGATCCATTATTGAATCCCCAAATTATGTGAATACTCTACAAAAGGGCCTTACAGAAACAGATGCTTGGTGCCAGAGCCATGGGCTCAAGCTCAATGCCAAGCAACGTATATTTATCCCGCTTTGGGAAAAAACATGTACCCATGAATTATTACATAGGTGGCAGTACACTAAACACCGAAAGTGTGATAAGAGACTTAGGGACACAGGTGGACAGTGGTCTAACCTTCAATAACCACATCGCCACAACAGTCAGGAAATCCTTCTGTGTGGCACACCTCATCACTAAGGGCTTTTCATCCAGAAAAAAAAGAAGGTCATTGTCCCACTGTACTCATCCCTCATTATAGAATACAACACCCCATTTGGCATGTACCTCTCAAGACATCTGCAAAAACTGTAAAGGCCGCAGAAATACCTCACTAACAGAATCACAGGCCTAAAGCAGATGCCCTATGCTGACCGCCTTAAAAAACTCCAGCTATATTCTGTCGCATATCATCTACTTCGAGGCGATCTCTGCTTAACATACAAGGCCATGTCAAACCCAGAGCTGTTTGACATGCTACACAAAGAAATCCCAATCCCTCAGAGCCACACGCTCCATGGATCTAAATCTTGTCATCACAATAAACAAAACATGCTGAAGGGATAGGTTCCTGACCCAGAGACTCCCCAGACTCAGGAATAGACTGCCCATACATGTCAAGCAGAACACCTCTTTGGCCCTCTTCAAAAGGAACCTTGATGATTGGATGGGAGAAAAGAAAATTCACCCCGGGGATCACGTCAGTCGCCCTGCTAGGCAGGGGTCCAAGGAAGTTAACAGTGTTGGAAGAAATAGCCAGGGAATTTTCATGGCTAGGCTTGTATAGGCCCTAGGGCCGATAGCCTAGTACCAGCCTATGAACCTTTGTAGAACCCTGGCTTATACTTTTACCAGGAGGGTGAGGAGCATGATCCTGATTGTAATTGGAACACACACACACCCCAGCCACTATTATCAAAATGAGAACCACTACCCCAGTCTGCAAATCCAAAGGTGCTGTGGCAACCTTTCTCAAAATGATGAAAAAGTTAGCCACGTCAACCAACTGTGTCCAGCATCTTAACCACTTCCAGTCAAATTTCATCCACTTCTGAAGCCTTACCATTCTGGAAGTGTTTATTCACCACAGGACTTCATGAATTGAGACAAATCCAACTACACCACCTCCTTTTGGTACTGCCTGCACAAAGGAGGTGATGTGTTTCAGATTAAGGAATTCCTCAGGATGTTCACTGTACTTCCCAACAATGTTCCACTTTAGCTCTTCTCTACCCTTGATGAGAACAGCCTAAACAATATTCTGCCTATCCCTGAGTGCCTAAACTCCAAAACTGCTTTGATGCCATTTTAATGTCATTCTTCATGGACTCACTAAAATCTTACCATCCACCAGCAATAGCTGGCTTCACTGACTGCCATAGCTACTGTTTTAATTGCCTCTCAGCATTTATCAATCAAATATGGGGGCTACCAATGGAAGGAAAGCCTCTTTCTTTAACCTGTCATGTCCTCTCCTTATTATTGCTATCCACCAGTAAGTCCTGGGGTCACCACTATTACAAATGCTCACATTTTCCTGGCAAAGCTCTGTCTCTGCCACAGCTACTGAGGTCTAATGCAGATTCACTTTATACTCCATGCCTCTGACCTCTATGGATATACGAGTCAAGCTTTTCTAGCAGTGGGAGGTGAAACCATCTCCGACAGAAGCAGTAGCTAGATTTTTCAAGGACAATCTCACTCTAATATATATATATATATATATATATATATATATATATATATATATATATTTAGAGATAGAGAGAGAGAAAGCGTCTTCCTAGGTCTGTCCATCCACCTGACCCAACTCACTATCAAATGATCCATCAAAAACTCAGAACATCTTTTGAAGTTATTGTCCAGAATGTCCAGCCACTGGTCTAAAAATATGACTACAGTCTATTGATGATCTATGTCCCAAATTTATCTGGTACCAAGTACATTTATGAACATCCTCGAGTTTAAAAATGGCTTTATTATGTATAATTTATAACAAGTACAGAAGCCCAGAAACAATTCACTACTCACATTCAGAGCAGACAAGCTCTTTTTCCCCAGTCACTCCCCTCCATGTATCTCTCTCAGTTTCCACATAACTCTGAAATCACCTTGCAGGAGTACAGAATATGTAGGTGGTACCCTATGGGGCACAGCATCCATGATCTCATAATGCTGAATATTCTAAAAATCGTTTAGGTGAACATCACAGACGTAGTTTTCATTTCTTCCGCTGGAAGTCACGTTAAGGAAACTTTCTTGTTTCATGGCACAGACTCCAAACAAATAGTACTCAGCAGGAGCTTTTAAGTACTCTCACATCCATTCAAAACCTCTCCTAAGACTGAGCCCCAGAACAGGACAGACCCCCCCCCCCCATTGTAAAAGTTAAATCAACTAAATCTAACTGGTATTTTTTAATAGTGCTGTATCATTCCTAGCAAAAATCATTTGTACAAAGGGAGGCATTTTTCTTTTTTTTTTTTAATTTATTTATTTTCTTAACTGGGATAGTGTACTACTCCATGAGGAACTATTTCAGGCATAGCACATGTAGAATACACAAAATAAAATGAACAGCTTAATTTATAATAACAAAAGTTTCTAATAGCACCAGACCTGTATATATAGGTGGGAAATTAAATCAAGATATAAAACAATGGGAAGTGCAAATTAATAATAAGAATTTAACATTTCACATACAGGAGTGGTGTAGGTATAAGCAATGTCTAAGCAAATCATTAATATACTTTAGACCTGGAGGTATACAATTCAGTGCCTTTCTAAAAGTCTAACAGTAAGGAAGGACATACAACTCCCCCTCCAAGCTGTGCCGCCTCCTGTTTTCATGAGTTTCATAGCTGTAAAAACATGCTTTATTTCAGTGGACATTAAGGAGCATGGAAACTTACAGATGCTCTATCACTATGTCCATGTGAGGATCAAAATAATTAGTTAGTATCAGTCAAGGAATAAACTTTCTAAAAGCCAAACAACAAAAATTGTTCTGGTGTCTCCTGGCAGTAGCTAGAAAAGTTATTACAAAAAATGGAAATCAAATTCAGTTCCTATATTCAAAGAATTTTTTTTAAATTTAACAGCAATACTATGTAAAATTGAAAAAGAAGTAATCAGAATGTAGTTGTCTTTTGGCTTTTCCCAGTCAGGGGTCACCACAGCGGAACTCTGGTCCGCTAATGATTGGCAGTGGATTGTTATGGTGCTGAGTTGCCAGCCCGACACCCAACCTTTAAAGAAGGCGCACCCATTCACACACGCACCTACCTGCATGTCTTTAGACATCACTCAACTGCAGGGTACTAAAATCAAAGAAAACCTACATTCAAATGAGATTATCTGATGTTCATTAACCACCCACTAAAATACACAAATTAGCTGTGGGAAACAAAAACAGGTAACAGTACGACTACAAATGAGCAGTAATATTCCAAAAGTAGTCTCACAACTGACATGTACAAATAAAATAGTATTGCAACATTTCCAGTATGTTGTTTGCCTTTCGGCTTTTCCTGGTAAGGGGTTGCCACAGCAGAACTCCGGTCCGCTAATAATTGGCAGTAGATTTTTACGAACCGCTGAGGTGCCAGCTCGACGGCCAACCTTCAATGAAGGCACGCCCATTTACACACGCATGTCTTTTGAATGCTACCCAACCGCGGGGAGGACATGCAGACTCCACACAGAAGGCACTCCCAAGCCAAGCAGAGAATCGAACGGTACAACCTCTTGCTGTGAGGCAACAACGCTACCGCCATACCACCGTGGCCTTAATATTAAATGCATGAAGCTGAAGGATATTTGCCTAGTTAAAATATTTTGGTTAAATTGTAGACAATGTTTGTTATAGTCAAATCCTTAACACAATCAACATCTGACAGCTAACACTTCTCAAACAGGCAATCTTGACTAAACGGATTTATTGTGAAGGTCATAAGACAGCACTTTGACAAAATGAGGCTAATCTCTTTAGTTTCACTCTTTCACTCCAGCTACAAGAGATGAGACGCACTTGATTGCACGGTGACTGAGGAAGTAATATGAATGCCATGCACTCAAACTTACATTGGCCCTGCAGCTAGATATTTTCAGCTGCAAAGTTCTCTGAAATAGCCAAACTAAAAAAAATTAAAATTAAACAAACATGGTTCTAAAATGATACCCTGAAACACTCCACTGTTAATCATACATCACCAGATATGTCATCTACATTCTAATACTGTTGTATAAGGGCGACTACTGGATATTTTTACAATAATCTAAGAGAATAGCCTATCTTCGAGTGTTCATTGAAGGTGGTTCTAATCTGTTCATACTGTATGGTACTGATTTGCTCAAAGAAATTTATCAGACTAGTCATATAACACTATTTACCTTCCCATACTCAGGAATGTGTAGACAACCAAGTCTGTCTTTTAGTATCCCTATCGCATTCAATCCCATTAAAATTATGCATATGGTTGATTAACATCTTGGCATATCATTTTTAGATCATTTACTGTGACCTCCCTCTACAAAGGAATGTCAGACATTTTTTTAAACTTGTGGAACATATTCTAATCACAATGAATCATAAAAAACAAACAAAAGGTTTAAAGAGGAGGTCCCTAATATTTAATTTTCCTTAGACTTGGTTCTTTTTTCAGAGGAAATACATGAACACAGGGTATGAGATCCATGACACACACACATGAAGCGGACTGCTTTCCAAACAACCCAGGCCTGATTACCAAGTGGAGGCAAAGAAGAAGCCAACAAGGATGGAGTGGAATCAGCAGCCAGGGGTGGCCTACCTATCCTTGCTAGGGATGAGTGGGACAGGATCCATTGCCTGAACAGCTGGACAGACAATAGTAGCAAAAAACACTCGTATACGATCTGATAGAGAGCATGCAGCAGTCTAGTCTAGTAACATGAGTGACTAGTAACAATCTCCTATGTTGTCCCACACACCAAGAAAGCAAATGCAAAGGATAGGTTTACCTTCATATCTGTGTACTGCACATGCGTGAAAGTGGACTGTTCGAAAGAACATTTTCCAGTTTCTGTATAGTAAAAAAAATTGCATCGAATGTGCAATGAGCGAATGCACAGTAACATTCGCTCATTGCAGATTCGGCATTTTGGGTGCGGATTGCACTATAGTGGGGACCAGGAAATGGACCCTTTCCCCACTGTAGTGTGAACTCGGAGTTATAATATTAAAGTAGGGGGGTGTGGGGGTGCAGGGGGGTACCCACTGTATCCCTTAGGTGGATAGTCTAAGGGATACAGTGGGTACCCTCTTTTTGAATAAGGACATGATGTCATCGCTTCCTCAGGTGAATAATAGACCTACATCTAGTTTTTGTTTAAAATACAGCAGTAATATTTACTTATTTTGTGATGTTGTCAAACAGAATTGGGTTATATTGCGTTCTGATGACACCATCTCCAAGGTGGTAGGTGATGCCCCTAGATTTGTTTACAAAAATATTCTGACTCTGAAAAGGGAACTATGTTATAGACCATTTAGGAAATCTTATAGTCTACCCCTGAGGTTCGGGACATTCCCATGTAGGTCCTGCAAAGCCTGTAAATATATGTCCCGAACTAATCCATTTACACATCCTATAACTGGTAAAGACTATGTTTTTAGAGTACATGTTGACTGCAGGAAAGCTAATTTAGTGTACCTTGCAACTTGTAATGACTGAGTCATGCTATGTGGGTAAAACTAATCAGAAATTGAAGGATCATGTCCTGCAGCATGTAGGGGACATAAGGAGAATGAGTTAAGTGCCCTTTTTAAACATGTTAAAGATCATAGTGGACATTCTTTTAAGTTCACTGTGATGAAGGTTATACCAGAGTCTGCCAGGGGTGGGAACATAGTTAACAGAACAGAGTGCGTGGAGATGAGATGGATTGCCACATTACAGGCACATAGAACACCAGGCTTAAATTACAATGTTCCTTTAAAGCCAACATTGAAATTGAGGCCATTACATTACTAATTGGCCCAGCTGTTTGAGAGGGTAATTTCTTTTTGAATGTGCTTTTTAAATGTACTTGTTGGTTTGTGTATACTGAGGATCTGATGAAGCATTTTTATGTGAAAGCGCTTATCCTGATTTTTATTAAATACAGTCTTATTTAGTCTCCTTGAATTTTTATGCTGCTTGCCATGGCGGTTGTACCGTGCTTTGCTGTTTTCTTTAGGTAATAAAAATAGTTAGATAAGTCAGTATAGTCCCATGAGCCCATGACACTACTTATAGACAAACATATAACTGCTTGTAAGAGGAAACAATCTGGGTAGCTGTCCTACTTAAATGCATCCCTGCTGCCCTTTGTTCATATGTACCATGTCCATTGGAAGGCACAAGATGAGAAATGGTTCATCACCAATTCACACAGCCTCTTCCTCAGAGCCACCTGACTAGAGACCCTTTTTCAGATCCAGATTAACATTTATTATTTCTGTCTGAAAATGATGCCTGGCCCTTCCTGCTCTTTGCTGTCACTGTAATTCCACTCCTTAGTATGGCTCACCTGTCCCTCCCTGTCTCCATTGTGAGAAGCTCAGATGCTTTTAGCCTTCATGTGTTTTTTAGCCCTCCATCACCTTATTCTCCATTTGCTTTTTTTTTGCACTCTTTCCAGCAGTATTATATCCCTTTCCCTGTAGGTTTTCCAGAATTGTACAGACTACACTGGTTGAGATTTAACCAATGTACAGTAGGGTGGAAGAATGTATTTGTGATCTAATTTAGTTTTGGTTAACTATATACATTAACAGGTCCAGAGACCATTTTCAGCCATGAACCACATCAGAGGTGCAAGACAGCAATACAGTGGTATACATTAGAGTGTACATATAACTTGAGAAGAAAAAGTAAGATAAAACAAAGCCAACTAATACAGTTAAGAGCATAAATTGACTGAAAAACAGATAAGTGCTTTCATGTAGATTATGCTTCAGATCTAAACAATGTATCAAAAACTCACAATTTAAAACACAAAGTAACCAGTACAATGTCACTTAAAAATCAAAAGCCAATGCAATATCGCTCAAAAATCAAGAGCCTACTTCTGATTGGCTCTTGATTTTTGAGTGGTACTGCATTGGTTCCTTTGTGATTTTAATTAAGTCTGCTTCTGACTGGCTTTGAAAACATGATAATATTGATAAATAAGGTGAAAGATGCAAGTAGTGGTCAAAAGCGAGGAAAGGAAGTAGTTAACCAAGCTGGCAAGATCCCAGACTTCTGTGTCAATTTCTAGTGGAATGCTGGCTATGCTGTACATTTCACACCACAGTTCTTTACCAAATGTGAAACCACAGTACTTTTTTCCAGTTAATGTTCTCCTTTTTTCAGCACATTACTAGTAAGGATTAGTTCTTGCTATAGAGATTCAGTATCAAGGGGTGAAGGGACAATTATACCCAGCTTACAGCCATAAGCAACTTAGTTAGCCATACATCTCTGGGTTTACAGTTTGGTGGTTATTGAAACATATACCAAAACAGGAAGGGGGTCCTGTACAGACCCCTGGGGTGCACAACTAGTTAGCTTCTTGTTTATGGAGATGGTACCTGCCACAACTATGTAAATTCTGTACTTAAATAGCTTGTATCAATATTATCACACAAGGGTCTATATTTAGACCCCATAGCTTATTTATAGTACCAGCATGTTGACAGTACTGAATATCTTGGTCAGATCCAAACAGGCTGTGTGGCCTGAATGACCACTATCCAGTGCTTCTGTGACTTTCTCTGAAAGTTAACTAAATTAAATAGACATGAGTTTCCCTTCACAAACTAAGCTGTATGAGATTTTTAATACTGCAGTTAATGAAGACAGACACAATGTGATCCAAGGCTTTGCAAATCAAACTAATTAGGCTGTGGTGTCTATAGCACCCAGTGTCTGTGGTGCACCCCCCATTAAAAAGGGGTATCACAACAGCCATTCTCTATACTTCAGGGACATACTCTGTGGCTAAGTTTAAGTAAAGATCAAGGGGAGTTCCAAAAGGGCTGCATTGGTATTCTTTATTAGGCATACAGGTAAATTGTCTGGGACCATGGACATGATATTTTTAGTTTTTGAGAGCACAGTTATCTCAGGGAGTGTAAGAGACACAAAGACTTCCAAAATTTCGATAAGAGCTTTTGGGATAAGGTTTGTAGTACATATACTTGTAAGCATATTAGCTATGCTTTTAGCTTTAGAATGGCTGATGGATTTTGGATTATGATTACTTCAGAACACTTCTTCTTTCGGCTTTTTCCCGGTTAGGGGTCGCCACAGCGGATCACCTTGTCCGCACATTGAATGGCAGTGGAGTTTTACGGTGTCGAGTTGCCAGCCCGGCGCCCAACCTTCCACAGAAGGCACACTCACATGCACACCTAGGGCCAATTTAGAGTGTCCAATCCACCTGCAGCATGTCTTTGGGATGTGGGAGGAGGAAACCCACGCGACCACAGGGAGGACATGCAGACTCTGCACAGAAGGCACCCCAGCTGAGGATTGAACCAGAGAACCTCTTGCTGTGAGGCAGCAATGCTAACCACTGCACCACCATGATTACTTCAGAACACTGTTGGGTGTTATTTTGTAATGTTCATATGTAATTAAACAAAGTTTATAATTGTCCTTTGTTTCAATTGTTGGCTTTCAATTTGTGTTTTGCTTTGATCTTCCTATGGTTATTTACATTCTTTCCTAAACTTTTTGATGGTCTTTGGTGTGTATAGGCATGTTTATTATAGGTCTTTTGAGGGTTTTCCATTTATTATAGCCCTTATTTAGGCTGGTGGACCGCTAAGGTTTTTATAATTCTGATTAAATTTAGTTCTAGTCAGGACTGCAAGATCTATACACTTGTTTAAGTGGGAGTAGACTATTTTGTATAAGCAGTAGCTGAGACTAAAATAGGGATAGATGATTTTACATGTACATTTTAAGCTCAGACCATGGAGTTTGAGTAGGTTGGTCTATTTAAAGTTCTTAAATTCAGAATTGTTCACTACATGGTTGTTTAAGACTTGAAAAGACAGAGTCACTAACCTGTGATCAGATTTAACCAGAGATGGAGGTACTACAGAGGTGGTGCATATGGGGTCTACTTTGGTAAAGGCAAATGTTAAAATGTCCACCACTCCCACCCCCATCCCAACATCCACACCACCATCAGTCGCCTGGTTTACAATTTGTTGTAAGGAATCATTTATGAAGTCCAGGAATATTTGCAAATAACCAGCTTTTGACATATAGGTGCATTAATGTTATAAACAGACAGAATGTTTGATCATTGGTAGTTCAGTGAGTACACAGGGGATGTAGAATGTTTACTGTAACATACTAATGAAGCCCTTTATGCTCTTTTCAATTACTTTACAAAGGTCAGATCAGGCTTACAGGTTTTTAGTTACTAGGCTTGATCCGGTTATCCTCACCTTGTGTAGTGATACTGCTTTAGCGTTTTTCCAATCCTATGGTACCTTTGTGCTGGACAGAAAGCCTACTGAACACCTCTTCTAGAGGTTTTCTCAGCATCCCTGATGATGCCTTAGAAATACAAGTGACAGACTACACCCATCTTCCTCCTGCTGTGACTTCCTTACGTCCTTGTAGTCACTTGTAAGTTCATACTAAACTTTCCCCACATCCCCCTACTCTGCTGATGATGTTCTTGGCAGTTTTGTGAAGACAGAGAAAATAAATTGTTAAGCAGAAGTTTATTTATTTAGCATTTTTATTTGTTCACTATCCTCTACTGATCAGGTTTACCAGTTCTGTCCTGTATCTTTTCTTTGTTTAACTTGTTAACCACATGAGTGGACTGCTCCACAGGCCATTTTCAGAAACCTTTGGCCAGGAAGATAAGGGCAGTTAACAGCTGTACAAACAAAATAGTTATAAAACAGATTCATAGTGATGTGATATTTGTTGAAATAAGTGAAAGTAAAACTGTAAAGTTGTCTGCATTATCAGCTAAGTTCGTGAGGCATCTGGTTTGGATACTGACAAAACCATTAGCACAGGTATTTGGTAGTTTCTTCTCTGATGTATGCCAGAAAAGGTTTGCATGCCCATGCTTCAACCCTTTCGCTAATTTGTTTTGCACCCTTGCTTCATCTGCTTCCCGTTTCTTTAGCCACCCTCTTCCTAGCATCTTTGCACTGTGATTTCCCAGCTTTTCCCACTTTTTCATGTTGTTTCCTTCTCCTTCATTATGTTCATTAACTAATAAGTTTAGTCACAAGGGTTTCTTCGTTTATTTACTTCTTTTCTCAAGCCCATCTCTACCACCTTAAGTTTTACCCCACAATTCAGTGGTTCCTTTAGCTCTATGCTAGTCTCCAAATCCATATAATCTCTTTCCCAACTGCTTATAATTTACCCCTCTATGATCCTGTACTGCTGGTTTGTTGTGACAGTTGTCCAATGTACCCCAAAGATAACGCACACTTCTCTGTGGTCATGGTTAGCTGGCAGTGCTATTACTTTGGTCTCATTCCAGCTAGGACACCACTGTTTTAGTACATTCCTGCATAAGAGCGATAAACTCTGCTACAGTCATTTTCCATTGTTTCAATCACGGTTTCCATCCTTGACCCCGTAATGATGCATGACAGTTTGGGTTCCCATACTACCTTTCTCTTACCTCCATGTTTGTTCTCTGTCGCTCTCTGTCTGTCTCTCTCTCTCATGTATCTGATGGGTTCTAGTTGACAGTACTTAATCACCAGCTGTCACTTTCCTCCCCCACTACTCTGACCACCAGTACTCACTACAGACTGCTCCCCTGTTTCTGCTTCCATCTATTCCAACCTGCCTTCATCGCTTCTCTTATATACAGTGCACTTGCTCCCTCAGACTTGCCCAGTCTGTCTGCTGTTATTTTCTCCAAGGTATTTCAGTGTTTATCTACTATCTTTGTTATGCATGCTGTCTCGGCCTCCCTTTCTACAAGATAGAGTCTGTAGCACCCCGTTTTCTTCTTTAGGCTCCTCACACTGCAAAATAATATTTGCCACCCTTCTATTCCTTCTCCCAACTTTCCTTTTTCCCTTTGTTCCACCTCCTTCCTTTCCAGCCACTATCTGCCTGGCCACTCTCCCCTTCCACCTCATTTTAATGATACAGTCCCTCAGATATAAATGTTTAGCTGAATTTCAACAAAGTCAGCCCTTCTATACTGAAACAGAATCAGTCTTTATCACACAGCTCTCCTTTGCGTCATACATCCTTCTAGACTCCATCATTGCATACTTCTGGCTGATCTGTCCATTTTCTTGACCATGTACTGCAATCCCACACCATACTAGCTGTCAGCAGTGGTGACATTTCTGAGCATGGTGCTGTACATTCCATCCCCATTTGTGCTAACAAACTCTTCGGTCTTCCTTACCGCTTCCCCCACAATCTCCACAAAAATGTCATTTACACCTACATGCTTTTCGACAAGAGGGTAAATTTTCAAATTTGTCACTGCTACTGTCATTGCAAAAGAAACAGAACTGTATTTAGAGACTGAAGCAGAAAATGGTAAAGATACAGAGAATGCTATGCTAACTGGCAAGGCCTAAAACTGATCAGCAACACTGCAGAGGCAAACAGAATAACATTCTAAATCAGGCTGCAGAACAGGCCAGAACTAGAAATGTTGCCATTTATACTGCTGCTGCTCTTTTAAACCTACCGTTCAGTACTGCAGCAGCTACTCTAGGAGTTGTCTGACTGCTGAAGATATCTGGCCTAAGACTGACACTCACCTGTAGTTTATCCCAAAACAGATATATGAATCCGACAGAAATTATCCTTATGAAGTACATCATATATTCTAGTTGAAAAAAATATCAGGGCCTTGGTATGCTAATGTTGTCTAGATTTACTTAAAATGATGTTTGACCAATACTAGTGTAACCCTTTTTATTTGATCCTTTTATATATACAGGGACTGCTGTAGTACAGTTCATATACGGGCAGGCCAACATCTGTAGCAAATATTTACACACAACGAATGCATTTTAAGTACACTCTAGCTCCCAATATTTAAAAAAAAAACTACAGTACACAATCTCAGGCTACGCCTCATATTAGTATACTAGAATTTACTAACAAATGTATATAAATAAAGTACTATTACTCATTATAACAAATCCAAAAACACCTACTAGCAGCCTGGTGGCATAGAGGCATGGAGTACTGACTGAGTTTAATTAGTAATTCTGGCAATTAACAAGACATGACTGAGAGGATGTGAGGGCCTGTCTTAGGAGGATGGTCTGTGGAAATGTGGGCAGGTGTTTTTTGACTTCTGGTGGAGGCCAGGACTCAACTATTGCCAGGCTGGGCATGCAGAATAGCAAAGGAGATGTGGTTGCATTAGGGCCCCAGGCAGGGATGTCCTCCATGGCCACAGCTCAAAGTCACCCCCCCCTCAGCTAATGATGTCATGGTAAAAATAAAAAAGACTGATGTGTGCAGAGGATAATGCTGTAGTCAGCTACTGTACTCAACTTTCAGAACATGTATTTCACTTCCCTTTCCCACACCGCATGGTGCTCCCATGCAGGGAAATGTATCAGACCAATAATGGGCTCCACATCCCCTTCCCTCTCTGATAGCAGACCCAAAACCTAGGGATAACACCAGTACTGGGGGATGGATCATTAGCAAAGGTGACTGATAGCTGAGAGACAAGTTGCAGCATCAGGACCTTACTTAGGTTCCCTGAACTGGTTTTGTATGGTTGAAAATTAGGACTTAACATTCAGCCATACAGAACTGGTGCTGGGGACCTTAGGTATTTGTTTTCACAAAGACCTTCAACAAAATTCTATCATGATGAAAAGATTGTGTGTGTGTGTGTGTGTGTGTGTGTGTGTGTGCGCACACACGCACTTGCATGTATGTGTGTGGTGTCATAAGTAAAAAGATCTGCTGATCTATGTCTGCTCTCTACTTGCCTAGTAAACTCCAAAGATGGTGGTTGCAGTTCACTGTGTTATTACAATAGCTGGATACAACTTGCAGAGGTCAGAGAAGGCTCCAAAGTCAACAGTGACCAGGCAGAAGACCTGGAAGTTGGCTGGAGAAAAAGAACAACAGTTCAAGGAATTTCTTAGGGCTCTAGCACCTCAAGAAGAGGTGGAGTTGAAGAAGAATGGCAGCACCTCAAAACAGTATGTAAGGGCCAGAGAACAGATGAACAGTCGAGCCAGGTATGGAAATAATGTACAGAAGGAAAGATGGTGGTGGAATGCAGAAGTCCAGCATGTCATCAAAAGAAAAGTGGAGTGTAGGAAAATGCAGCAGATAGAAAAGACAGACCATGCTAGGAAGAAATATTGTTTGGCTAACAGAGAGGCTAAGAGAGGAGTTGCAATAGCAAAGAACAAAGCATCAGAGGCACTCTACCAACTTCTGGAAAGTGACTCAGTGGACGGCATAAAGAAACCATCAGGTTACAAGGTGAAGACAGAAAGATAAAGAAGACGGACACCTTTCATAAGGGATGCCAGCAACAACCTGCTCACCAGTCCACAGGACATCAAAGGCAGATGGAAGGAGCATTTCCAGCAGCTTCTGAATGAAGAAAACCCCACAGAAGCTGTACTGCCCCAGGCACAGCCTATGGAAAGCAGCAGGCTCAGATGAAGTCACAGCAGATATGATAAGATGTGGTGTGCGACAGAGGAGAAATGGCTCCCGAGGGCACTCATAGCAGTATGGAGAGAAAGGTATATTCCAGATGATTGAAGATTAAGCATACTAGTGCCAGTATTCAAGAACAAAGAGGACATTCACAACTGTAGGCAGTATAGAGCTATCAAGCTCCAAACACATTGCATGAAAGTTCTGGAGAAGGTGATTAATAAACAAATCTGCAGAGTAGTGGAAAGCAAGATGGGAATTGAGCAGTTTGTATTCAGATCAGGATGCAGCACAACCAACCAGATGTTTGCATTGAGACAGATACTTGAGAAGAAACTAGAAATGAGGAAAGAGTCCAACTGGGTATTCCTAGTCTTGGAGAAGGCATACAACAAGGTCCCAAGAAAGCTGATTTGAACAGTCCTGTGGTGGTTCAAAGTTCCAGAAACATTGGTAGAACTAGGGCAAGCTATGTGCAAAGACCCAATGACTCAAGTATGAACAGTGTTTGTTCTTAATGAGAGGTGTTCAATGGGAGTGGGTGTGCATCAGGGTTAGGCTCTGAGCCCACTATTGTTCATACTAGTAATGTACTACATTATCAAACAGGCTGGAGGGGGCAGATCAATAAAGTTGCTGCATGCAGACAATGTTGCATTACAGGCAGACTCTCAGCAAGAACGTCAGCAAAGGGTATGGGACTGGAATTCAAAATTGAAGCACATGGGATGAAACAGAGTACAGATAATGCAGTTGTAATGGAAGCAAATGGGGAAATCAGAAGAAGCTGAGTACTGAGATGGAAGGAAAAATGATGCAACGGGTTAATAGCTTCAAGTATCTGGGAGGGATGGTTGAGAAGAAGGGGAGTCTGAATAAAGAGCTAGAATTAAAGGAGCTGCAGCCAGCTGGCACAGAGTGTTAGGGTTAGTGTACGACAGAAGAATGCCAAAGAAGCTTAACAGTAAGGTGCACAGAATAGTGATGTGACCAGTAATACTATATGTTATAGAAACCTGGGCAGTAAAAGCAGAGTGGTTGTGGAAACTAGAGGTGATAAAGATGAAGTGCCTGAGGAGGGTTGGTAGGATGCACACTGTGGAACATATCAAGAAATGAAGACAAGCGCAGGAGCCAAAGTAGCTCCAATTGCAGAAAAGATCAAAGAGAACAGATTACGGTGGTTTGGGCACATGTGAAGGAAACCAGAAGACAATCTGGTGAAGAAGATTTGGGACAGACAGGAAGAAGGCAAGAGGAAATGAGGGCTTCCAGCAAACAGGTGGATAGATTGTGTGAGAGAAAATCTGCTACAGTCAAGCATGCCTGTCAAAGAAGGCAGGAGAATGGCACTGAATAGGGAGAGATGGTGACCAGTGTCACGACACCCTGACCTCATGTAGAAAATTGGAAAAAGGAAGCTGATGATGGATGAAAAAGATCATTACCCCATGTTTGGGAGCCAAGAGGGTCTCTGTTGGTGTGTGTGTGTGTGTGTGTGTGTGTGTGTGTGTGTGTGTGTGTGTGTGTGTGTGTGTGTGTGTGTGTGTGTGAGAGAGAGAGAAAACTTCTGTGAATAAAATCTCAACTGTTGCAGAACTGAGGCAAAAACCTGGAGTAAGCATTTGTCTGGATCCATTAAGACTGGCTATGGGACAGGTGACAGCAATCCCTGCTGCTTTTGCAGCCCATTATTAAGTATGGTGTAGGCACATGCATGGATTACTTTAACCCAAGCATACAATGGATCTGAGGTTAGAACAGTTGTCCCATTGTCAGTGACTGAAGTCTGAAATGCTTAGTGGCAATAAATGGTTTCACGTGGCTGTGAACAAAGACAGTTCAGTCTGTAGTTCCCATCATAATAACTGAAGATTGTGTCATCAAGACGGTAGTTACGTACCCACTCCCAGCAAAATTGTAGCTACTCAAAGAAGAAATGTCTAGCCTGACACTACAACATGATATCCAAATAAGAAAAGATTCTTTACCAAGCTGGTTCTGGATATTTTCTTCCTCTGTGGATAAGAAGTCTATAGAAAAGGAATACAAACATACACAGATTATGCAAGAATCATTAGCTATATATTTAAGCAGTAATTTGCATTCCCACCTAGACAACAAATTTACCTGAAAAGGCGAATGCCTTCCAAATGAGATGCATTGGAAAATGTGTCAACAGCCACTGCCCTAATCTGGATAATTGACATTGCTGAAGTGCAGCATTTATTAAATGTTAGCAGACCTCTGGATCACTGTTGGTCAAATACTACCAGAAGGTAATAACAACAGAAAATGGCATGACAGAGCAGTGAAAAGAATGGAGAAACAAAACAGTGAGAATGGTGGGGTAGAATAGTGTGGAACATTGCCAAGGAGGGGGATAAAATGATTGGACAGGACATAAAGGAGAAGGAGGGGCCAGTAAGGGAAAGTAGAAGGAGGGGCCAGTAAGGGAAAGCAAATAGGAGCATGGATTTTGTAGGCCCAGAAAGAAAGCACCTAAAAAGGTCAGAATAAGCAGGATGCCAAGAAGGTAGATACAATGTAGGAGAACACTAATGGTGAGGGAAAACAAGGACAGCCAGTCAAAATAAAAGAAAAGAATGGTGGGTGTGGTCTGCAAAATGGGCATGGATGTTTAGTAAAGGAAGTTTGGGCTCAGCATGGATGTGGGGAGGTTAGAGATCTGGGGAGCAGCAGGGAACACGCTTGGAGCTGAATAGAGAGACAGAAAGAGATGAAAAGAGGGCAACAGAGATAGCAGGATGAATAGAAAGAGAAAAAGTAAGAAACATCAAAATGTAGAAAGCATAGTCAGATTTATATTGACAAAGGGGATAGCAGACAGATAAATGGATTGGCATCAACAAGGGAGTGTGAGCTATGTAGAATCAGTAAGCCATAGTAGGAAAGGCAGGAACAAACAGATGAGCAAAATGATGGATGATAGGTAGACCCAAAGGTATCCAAGCAAGGCTGAGCATGGGGGGCTTATCTAGATGGCAGACAGAAAGGAAAATTATGGGAAGCTGATAGCCAGAAAGACAAGAAATACCACAGGAAGTCAGGGGACAGGCAAAAAGAACAACAGAGAGAGCCAAAATACAGACACAGCACGTAGGAGCAGGGAATAGATATATAAAGTCCAGAACATATATTGGAGTTCTGGTGGTAGGGGATTCAGTCAGAAGATAACAACTGGAGAGGGACAAGGAGGAGAGGAAATTTAGTGAGCACAGAAAAAAAAAATCCCAGGAATAATTTTCAACACAACAGGTCCTGCTGTGACCAGGTCAGCTGTGAATGGACACCAATGTCCCCATACGCATTCGATGTGCAAACTAACAACACAGTGGAAGGGACTATGGATAAGGAAATAGAGAAGATCAAGGAGGCGGTACAGGTCTGCTGGAGCTTGGGTTTACAAAAGCACTCCCAGAGGTGTTACCTATGCCAATATGATAAAGGAAAGGATAACATACTTCAACTGCTAACACAAGCAATGGGATAAAAAGTAAGGGATTGTAATAGTGGGAGACAATTTAGGAGTTTAAGATGCTATACAGTAGGGACAATTTTCATTTCAGTCTCCTAACTGCATCAAAAAGGGGAATATGAGCAGAGAGGTGAAAGGTATTCAGGCAAAGCAGGAAAGGTTAGCAAAGGGACGGACAGGCTGGAGGAATAAATGAAGTAGAAGAAAATCACATAGGGACAGGGAAAAGAAGCATGAGTGCAGGTACCTAAAAGAAAGAAAGTTACAATAAACGTGAAGAGAAGAAACATAGCAAAAGGCACACAACAATGAGGGAAATGGAAAGGGAAATAATTCACAATACTTAGGGGAAGCCAGTAGGGTGGAAGTGGGGAATTGGAAGAATAGTGGACAATGAAACAAAGTGTGTAAAGGCAAATAAAAGATGAATGTACCAAAAGGAATACAGGTAATGGAAAACAGAGCAGAAGGAAGGGCAAAAGTTGAAAGGAAAAAGGGGATACAAGCTCAAAATCATAGAGATAGGCAAGAGTAGTCTGGCACTGATTGCAGATGATTAAGCCTCTGAGTTGTAATGCGCTTCTTCCTGTAGTCTTGATTCCTTCCCACCTCCATTTGTCTTGTGTGTGACTGAACAAGTCAGTTAAACCAGATTTGTCTCCAGAGTTACCTGAAGAGGGACACCTGTACTCAGTCAGCTTACCTGATTAATACATTAAATACGAAAATAGGAAGACAATGTGATAGGCACCAAAAAAGAAGACTTGGAAATGAAGTCAGTGTGGTGTTAAGCAATGCTGAATGCCTGAGAAGGAAGATGTCAGAGATACTTACTAGGAGAAAGAGGCTGAACTGCTTGTTTTAACATAAATATGGTCAGTGACAGAAGGTTATGGGACATGGTGATAAGAGTATTCAAATAAATGGGGTAGGCAAGGATGGATGAGAAATGGCAGTATACTTAAGGGAAGAACTGGATAGCAAGGTATGAGCAGGAAAGATACCAGATAGGACAGTAGGAAGAAGTCAAGAAGGGTGAGGAGTCAAAAGAATAAGTTCCGTAGCAATACATTTGTTTAAAGCAAAGAATGAAAACTGGTAGATTGACATGCCCTATAGGCCACCAAACACAAGCTCTATGAGCAATGAATTAGCCAAGGTGCAAGTAGAGAAGTGCAGGGGAAAGAAGCAGGCAGTAATGATAGAGGATCTTGGTTGACTGAATGCTTGAAACCAGGAAAAGGAAACTTTTCAATCTCCTTCTCTGTACAAGATGAGTTATAGAATTTAAAGGTCACTACTCCTTTTAGTTGGCACTCAGTACTACAGTATTGTTTATGTAAGCCATGAAAAAAAAACAGAGATAAGCAGCAAGCATAAGGGTCAGACATTACACAAGAGCAGACTATGGCAAGACAGAGCACAGAATCAAAACAGGAAGATGAGGCCAGCTGAATGAAGGACGTATGGTAAACCATAAAAGATTAAATCTGGGGAGGGATAAAACTGGATAAGACTTGTGAACAAAGCTAAAAAGGAGAAAGTCAATCTATCTCACTAGGAATGTTAGAAGTGTTAGTAAAGTAACAGAGAAACAGAATATAAAGACTGAGGAACAATGGGAGGTGATCAATGGAAGGACATGTAAAAGATAGAAGCAGGACAGCAAGCTGCATTGGGAAGTTGAAAATTGAAAAGTTAACAAAAGGCTACAGCAAAGGTAAGATAGCCTTCTTCATGTATGTAGAGGAAGGCAAGAGGTTGAGATGACAATTAGTAAACTAGTTTGGCAGAGTCTAAAGCATAAACCAGCCACAAAATAAATGAGAATGCTAAACAAATGTTTTGCATCAGTTTAAACAAAGCATCATAAATAAGGGTACCAAGATAGAGGGGAAGGCCAGTGATACTGGGATGATGAAAGATGATGGGATAACAGAAGATGTAAAAGGCATTGAAGATGGTGAAGGAGCAAGAAGTACAGATTCTAATGTATAATCCTACCAATGATCCTTAAAAGGCCTACTGGAGGTTTAGAAGGGCCCTTCTTGGATGACTGAAGGCAAGGAAAAGGTTATAAATAATGATGGGGCAAGGTCTAACTTACAAAACAAAAGAAATAAAAACTACAGACCATTTAGCTTGGCTTCATTGGTGGGTAAAATGATAGCACAGGTGCTAAACAGTCAAAGCTTACTGGGTTCCTGGAGTAGAATGGGACGTACTCTACTGCTCCCAAGGAGAGCAGGGTATGGATTTGCTTTTGAGCCTCTGCCCACTGATTTGGTGGTAGATCTGGGAACCCTTTTTGGGTTGGAAGGGTGTGGAAGAAGAATTTGTACACCTGAGACACAATGTTCAGAACCCATTGGTCCTTGGTAATGGTGGCCCAGGTGCTCGAGTGAAAGGAGAGTTTTCCTCCTAGGGGTATGTGATGGTGGGCAAAGACGAGGAAGGGAGGGGGTGTGTCATTGTGAGATGTTTCCACAAGGGGGTGGCTTAGAACTCTCTGGTTTTGAAGTAGAGGCAGTCCACTGCTTAGATCTCTGCAACCCATGCGACTGCTGTCCAGGTCGGTTGGTTTCCACAGGACGTAGGCTGGCCCTGTTTACTAGGTGCAGGAAAGGACCAGTGCTTAGAAGGAAAATGCCTGCTGAACCTAGGGGGGCTGGTCCTGTAAGAAATCTTTAACAGTTTGCATAGATTTTGCTTTTTCTTCCATCTTTTTTAACACCTCTTCCGCTTTAGTACCAAATAAGTCATCTTTGTGCAAGGGTGCATCCAACAATTTTGATTTGACGTAGTCTGGCAGGGGTTGTTCCTTAAGCCATGCATGTCTTCTAATGACAGATCCAATGACTGTGCCCTGCAAGAAGTTTCTAGGGTGTCAAAGTCGCAGTGCAAAGTGTGTTTAGTTACTTGACCAGCAGAGTGCATTAATTCTTGTAAATCTTTAGATTCTGCCCATGCAGGAAAGGAGGAAATTTTTTTGAACGAGTTCCAATGTATGTTGCTGATATTTAAGCATATGGAACTGACAATTTCATGGCCTGATAGCAAGAGTAGCTGAGCTGTATACTTTTTTACCCCATCTGTCCAGTGTTCTAGAATACCTGTCTGAGGGGGTGGGATTCTTAGCTGAAGTAGCTTTAACCCCTTTTGGGCCTTGATTAATGACCTCAGGGTCTGCTGTTGGGTTTTTAAAGAGATATTTGTGAGAGTCAGGGACTCTGCAGTACCTGTCTGGCTTTCTGGAAGCAGGAGGAAGGGCATCTGGAGTCAAGCTGGATTCAAGGAAGACATCATCCACCACATTTAGGACTGGGGGGAAAGCTAAGGACCTGTGCTGTGGAAGGTCCAGGAACTCTGAGAGTCTCTTTTTAGACTGAGTAGTCTTGACTCTCCCATTTGAAATGCTCCCTTAAAGTATACAGGGTTTCCCCAAAAGGAATAGATTCCTTTCATCAGAATCCTCATATCTAGGGAGGGTCTTCATAGACAGATGCATCAGATTCATCTGACTCTTGTTCAAACAAAACTTCTGGAGACAGATATCTTTCTTTTTGAGGGAGTGGCTTGGATTCCCCTAATCAGCATGACAAGGTCCTCTGCCATTCTAAGCATTTATGACTGAGGCAAGGGAGCAGGCACCAAAGAATAGCTGGAAGTCTGATTCTTGGGGGTGGTTCGACCCTTGGCCCTAAGAAACTCCATTGTTTTAGAGAGAATGGTAGTCGTGAAAGAAGGCGTCAGTTTATGTCTGGATTCGGTATTGCAAAGGGCTTCCTCGCCAGCCGGTGCCTGCACAGCGGCTCTGGACCCATCCAAGGTAGAGACGACCACAGGATCCTTAGACGAAGAATAGTTCTGAGGCATACCAGACTTTGAAAGGTTCTTGGTAGAGGCCTGCAAATTAACTCAAGTGGGCATCAGGGGCTGCGAAAGCACCTCACTGAATTCCAGAGGACTGATGACCAGCTTGGCGGAAGCATCGTCGGAAGGTTTAGTCCTGTGCGGTCTGTCTCTATCTTTATCATCACATTTTTCAGAAGATCTGCTGTCAGATGACTTACAGAAGCCATTTCAGAATTCGAGGACTGTAAATGGAAATATCTGGCTAGAATAAGAGCCCGACGATGACTAGTTTGGGCATTAAACAAAGCACGGAACAGATGAGGGACGTTTTGGTCTGGGCCTAGACATGTGACACAGTAGGAGTGAAGTCCCGGTGTGGTATTTGCTTCCTACAGACGGAGACAATTATTAACTTTTTCTGACATCGGTTAGTGCAAGAAAAAAGGATCCCCAACAGGTACTTAGCTTTCGAAGACTTCAACTTCAATTCGGAAACGAAACTCAGGTAGCAGCCGACCGGCACTCATGCGAACTGCTTCTGCTTTGAACTCCACGGCAAGAAAGACTGATGTAATGGCATTGGCTGCCTTCCTTTATACCACTGACAACCTGACATCAGTCTTCACGTGACAGCAACCGACGCAGAAATACTACATCTCCGGTATTCAGGTTGGCCGAGAGCTACCCTGGCAATAATAACCCAAATGTGATGACTGCAACAGTGAAACACAAAGAACATCTATTACTAATGCAGAGGTTGCTGCTAGCAAACAACTTTGCATATCAGTGCTTCAAGCCTTAGAAGAATAAATTGCCTGTGTTACATTACAAATGGTGTGCTGGTTATACTGCCATAACATTTCCTGAACTTCATTAGCTATGCAACAGAAAATGTCTGGCAAACAATGACAACAGGTTCATAGTTACTAGGCATGCAGTCATGGAGACAATTAAGGAGCCTAGCCCAAATTCCCAATTGCTTTGAAGCCATGCTTGGTTAACTGTTTGGTTAAGTAACTTGATCAATGTCAGACACACAGCAGGTAAATGAAGGTGGAAAGATTCAAACCCTGCACCCTTGCCATGGGAAGCAGCTCATTAACAATTCAGAGCTTTAGTCATCTGCTCTAACTGCCACAGTAACTAAACGCAGAAATCTTTTACAATCCAATCATGTAGAGAGGATTGCATCACAGTAATATCCAACGATGACTACATAATGGATGCTAGAGGTCAGATGGTTTTAATCATCACTCCAAATAATGCAAACTATATAGGTTCATATGTTCATAGGTAGGTACTAGGCTATCAGCCCAAGGGCCTATGTAAGCCTAGCCAACAAGGTTTCCTGGCTTTCACCACCCAAGAAGGTTATTCTCCTATGCCCCTGTCGAGCAGAGACACAGATGTCATCCCCGGGATGAATTTCCTATTTCCCATCCACTCATCCAGATTTTTCTTGAAGAATGCTAATGAGGAACTCCGCTTGACATAGATAGGTAGCTTGTTCCAGCGTAGGGGAAGTCTCTAGGACAGGAATCTATTCCTCCAACAAGTTCTGTTTATTATGGTGACAAGGTTTAGGTCCCTGGAGCTTGTAGCTCGGAGGGATTGGGATTTCTTTAGGTGCAGCATGTCCAACAGCTCTGGGTTTTACATAGCTTTGTATGTTAGGCAGACATCACCTCGAAGTAGGCGATATGCTACACAGTAAAGCTGGAGTTTTTTGAGATGGTCAGTGTAGGGCATCTGTTTGATTCCCATAATCCTCTTAGTGAAGTACTTTTGTGGCCTTTCCAGCTGTTGTAGATGTCTTGTGAGGTACATTCCAAAAGGGGAGTTGTACTCAATAATGGATCTAATGAGAGACAAGTAGAGGGGAACAATGACCTCTTTTTTTCTGGATGAAAACCCTTTTGTGATGAGGAGTGCCACATAGAAGGATTTCCTGACTACTGTGGCAATGTGATTATCAAAGGAGAGACTACTGTCCACCTGAGTCCCAAGGTATCTTATCACACCTTTGGTGTTAAGTGGACTGCTGCCTATGTGGTAGTTCATAGGTACCGGGTTTTTACCAAAGGGGATGACAATGCACTTTTTGGCATTGAGCTTGAGGCCATGGCTCTGACACCAGGCATCAGTCTCAGTGAGATCCTTTTGTAAGATGTCCACATTGTTCAGGGACTCAACTATGGCACCTAATTTGCAGTCATCTGCAAACTTCATCAGCCAGAGGCCCTCTGTGTTAGCCTGTACTTCAGAGAAGTAGATACCAAACAGGAGAGGACCTAAGACTGAGCCCTGTGGTACTCCACTTGTCACATGTTTGAAGTCAGATTGTTTCACTTCTTTTTTCTTTCCCTTGTTGAGCATTAACTCTTACTCTCAACACAGCAGCCTTCTTCCACCTCTCACACAGATTCATTTCTGACAGGGTATTTTAATTGACACTACTCAAACACCCTTTTCCACAATCCTCAGCCTCAGTACCTCATGTGCAGAGCTTCCCCAGGTTTTTCCAGCCTTTTTTTTCTTTTTATAATGTGATATTTACTTTGTAAACTTCCTGGCCTCATTTGTTAATATCACGTGGCACCAGCCAGACATGTGAAGAATTCTAGGACTGCATTATATCCTTCCTTAAGTATGTTCTTTACCACTGCAATTAAGTTTGGACTAAATCTAATGAATATCAACTAAATGTCAGGTAAATACTGCGTTAATTTCTGACAGTGTGGCATGCCTCTGATGTTTTTGGATCTTAGTATATATCCTGCTTGATGTTTCACTTCAGAAAAGAGCCTATATAGAAAACTTTAGACTAACTATCCCATGCATACAGTCTGATAAAATTAAAGCTGGCAGTGTAAAGGATTTGCAATCTGCATCATCAATAATCTGGAGAAATGCCGTTCTAAGTGTGCACCTCTCCTGTAAACCTTCTGTAAATCTCCAATAATCTGTCTGTGAGCTAAATTCAGTATTAGCAAACTTCAACAGCATTACAATAAGGTAAGGAGTTTACTTTAATACCCAAATGTAATAACAGCTCAATAAATATTGTGGTTTATAAACCTGTCGATATATGTATATAACCATATAGATATATGTATGAATGCACAGCACAAACAGAACTCTTATATCAATATCCTACTACCTAGTATTACTGATTAATATTCTGTTCTCATATTCTCATGTTGAAAAGGCTTAAATACCCGCAATTTATTATTAGCACAAGACCAAGATCTCAGTAACAGAAATATGCTTTACTGCAGGATCTCAGACATAACTGAGAATGAATGCAGACAAAGAGCCCACTAATGCATTCATCTTCTCTGTACAGAGTTGTATAGAGTAAACACAACTGTAGTCTAAGGGGAGACACATATCACTAAAAAGGATAAAACTACTTCTTCATTTGAGACAAACTGCACCAAATGGAAAACTGCAAATGATGCATAGGATAGAAGCATCTTCATTTTCCACAGAAATAAAAACAAAAGGACTATCAAGTGACACAAGTCATTATTATATTTAAGGGGCAGATAAGTCTTCACTGTAGCTAGTCTCATAGATTTCTGGAAGAAAGTCAACTTAACCTACCAAATACATTTCCCTTTTTCTCCAAATTGCCGTCAAACATCAGCCCTACCTCAACCAGAAGAACCAATCTTTTCCTAAGAGGGGAGAGTACCAGTCATGGTATATCATTAATCCAGGCAACCACTGTGTGTGTGTGTGTGTGTGTGTGTGTGTGTGTGTGTGTGTGTGTGTGTGTGTGTGTGTGTGTGTGTGTGTGTGTTATATGGCCCAACTTAATCCCTTGCTTTGGTGGCTGCATGCATGCATGCTCACAGATGCAATGGTATGCAATGCCTTCCCCTGAAAGCATGCACATTCCTGCTCATGCCCAAGGCAGACAACCGTATATACGCCTTGGTAAATACCAAGCATATATTTCAAATATTTCTGCCTGCAGGACATCTTTCCTCTGATAAATATCCTCAATGCAGAGTCTCAAACTGCCACCAGCCATCAGTATGTACAAGCTAGCATCAGACACTCACTCCCATACTCCACTGCCTAGTTACTAATAATCTCAGATCATCTGTGTCATAGTCGGGGCTTTATCCATTTGCATCATGAAGCTAGGCTTAGCCTAAGACAAGACTTGCACTAACTTTCCTTTTTGCAACAATGAAGCTGCCATGCCCTGCCCTTCGAAACAACAGTTTCAGGAATGAGCTCATGTCAGGTCCTGCTCAGTTGTCCCTTTCCCTAAGTTACATTGTGCATGAATCTACTGCTAAACCTATACTCCCAACATTTCATTGCTGTACGATCTCAGCTGAAGTTATAAATCTGTTCCACACACTCCCTGAAGCTGGCAGCCCAAGCTCTGTTTTCCTCTCCCCATTTTTTGAACAACGTGCATATAAGAAAACCAAACCTATCTTACATGTGTTGAGCTTCTCACTCACTCATAAATTCATAGGTAGTTATGATGCATGTAGTCCAGGAGACAATTAAGGAACCTAAACCAAATTCCCAACGGTTTGAAAGCAGTATCTAGTTAAGTGACTTGTTCAAGGTCACAAAGCAGGCAAATGAAGGCTAAGGGAATCAAACCCAGTACAACAGGAAGTAGCTTCTTAAAAACTCATAGCCTTAATCATCTGCACTAACTGCCAGTCTTCACGGCTTTATGCACACTTAAACAGAAGAAAGCCATTATGATCCCCCTCATCAAAGTCCCCAATGCAAATACGGCTTCTAAGGCTGATTTCACTACTTCCATCATTAGCTAAAACCCTTAAGAAAATCTCAGATAGACAAATTCAAGAGACATCTAAATAGGATGCGTTGACAAAAACAGCATACTGGATGCTGATGGATAAGTCTCACCAAAATGGAATGGGAGGTGCTGAGTGGTGGTATTTCCATGGACTTAAATAAAGCCTTTGATACAGTTAGCTGTTCTCTTCTCCTGCCTGACTCCATGGCATAAAGGGATGGAGCCCAGACTCATCCAGGTGATCAGGGTTTGTTTAGTAGCTCTGACACTGGAGGAGTCAGGCAGGGAGGGAGACTTGGAACTATCACAGGACTGTCCAGGTTGGTTTTCTTGGGACCTTGTCATATGCTTTCTCCATATCAAGGAAAGTCCAATTGTACTCCTTCCTCGTTTTGAGCTTCTTCTCTGTCTGTCTGCTGGAAACCTCAAGTTGTGCAGCATCCTGATCTACGTCCTACTACTCTGCATATTCATTTATCAATCACCCTCACCAGTGCTTTCATGTAGTGTGACAGGAGTTTGACATCCAGGCTAGCCTATTTTTATGTATTATCCTGAGCTCACTGCTACTTTCTTAGCCAAACTAGAGATAATGTTTATTCATTTGTCAAGTTATGGATTCTCTTCATACTTTGTAACTCTATTATGTTTACTGCTACCGCTGCAGCAGTTTCATTTGATTTTTAGTGCATATTTGTCATGCCTGAGTGTAACAGAAGTTACAAATTCTTATTGTGCAGTTGTATATATATTGCTAAACTGTATGTCTTCAAACATTTTTTGGTCAATTCCCAGAATGCTGACAAAAAGAAAAAAACACACTGAAGCACAATAAAGCAAAGAAAATAGTCTTGTTTCAGTAGAGCAGCAACCATGTTAAAGCACATTTTGGAGTTTTATTTGTTTTGAGTTTCGGTGCCATTTTGCAAACATTCTGATAATCAACAAAACATTGCAGTTTGTAAATATAATTTAATTATAATATAATACTCTCATAAGTTCTAAGTACAAACATACATTCAGTAAAGTGTCACTGGGAAAATCTTTAGCTAAACATTCCAATTAACAAACATCCAAGTGTGTGAATGCTCATGTTGTCAAAACAGGTAAATGGGTTGCCTTAGGGGTGGGAATTATTTGTGTATTTACAGGTTAGGAATAGAAGTAGGGTTAGGAAACACACATTCCCACTCCTAAGATGAGACACTTACCTGTTTTGACAACTGGTGTGTGTGTGTGTGTGTGTGTGTGTGTGTGTGTGTGTGTGTGTGTGTGTGAGAAAGTGTGACAGTGTTTGTAGATTATGGTTAGAGACAGGGTTAAGTTTCAGATACAGTTTGTGGTGTAAGTGCGTGTTTATGATCATATGTGTGTGTGTGCATGTGCATATTTGCACATAGAACAAGTAATCATAGAAAATGCATCCTGACTATCACAAGGCCACACATATTGAAAGCCCTAGTAAGAAATCACCATTACTAGCCATATACACTGTAGGAAAAGTGTGCCCCCTATGTTGGATGCTTCCTGCTACTTAACTCTAAGATTGCACAAGCATGAATACGGGGGAACAGTCATTAACATTCAGTACTAATGGTTTCCATTTCCTGTACTTGTATAATAATCTCTGTGTAAGCAGGTTAACAGTGAAATAACACCTGCTTAGTGACTGGGACTTGCAATCCCTGACAATAGTCAACAGGAGAGGCATTCAATGAGTCATATTTGATAAACTGCCATTTGCTCATCACATCCACAACGGACGGTCTTATTCCATATATATATATATATATATATATATATATATATATATATATATATATAGTTTGATACTTTGTGACCTCAAGAACTTAAGCACATCAGACTATACATATAAATACATTGACATATACAGATATATTGTATGTGTATACATCCAGAGTAACATAAAGAGATTATATATTACATATTATACATATGTATACATAATATATACAAATTTGTATCTACACATAAATATATTACATAGACGTGTGCGGTGGGGCATGGATGTCATTTGGTTGAATGACAGTTTTATTGAATGGAAATCAATGTGCTAAAATAATTGAAAGCCCATTTAGTTGAATGACCATTTTATTGAGTCAGTTTAACTGAATATGGCAGAATTAGACTCAGTTCTGTAAAACAGAAGTAGAATATGTAGAACTATATGAAGAAGCTTTATCGGCAACTGGCATTATCTATACATAACTGTTAACTAGTGTGGTTTCTCTCTGTGTGGGGAATAATGAAAATAATTGCAATGTTTAGCTAAAGGTTTATACTTTTCTCCACAGTTGTGAAAACCATAGGCCTAGTACATTTAAGTAAGGAGGGTGTGAGAGGTGAAGTCCCCACATGGCAGGGATGTAAGATGTGGGTATTGTCCTACTGAAAAAATAAATAAATACATAAAAATAATAGAACATTGTAGTTAGGTGATTTTTTTTCATTGTATGATGTTTCTGTTATGTGGCGTTCAAATAAAAGGACTTTCAATAAAATGGTCTTTCAACCATTTCAATAATTTGCAATTCAACAAAAGTGTCATTCAACCAAGTGTCATACAACCATGCACACATACATAAGCACACAGCAAAAAGACAGCAATACGTTACTATTGCACTAAAAGATGCATCTTCCTCATTACACAGCTGCTTTAATAGATATCTAAAATACTCCAATATAACTGTAAAAATGCAAAACAGTAATTCTGTTATTTGTATACGTTAATAGGTCCTCTTACTCTGCTAGAACATGTGATGTACATATTTTTTTAAATAGACAGCTGTTTCAAGGATGCACTTTATGTGAAAGGATTACAGTACAGTAATTTACCACTAGATGGCAAAAAATGCATTAACAGAGCATTACTCCTTTCACTAATATTAAGTGCCTAAACAGAGGACTTTCTCTAAACGTCTTTGTGTATGACTGCAATATAACCTTGATGGTCCAGTGCTAATGACTTCAGTATAGTATGCTGAAGTTCTTGGCTTCAGATCTCATAGGAAGTTACTAGGTTATTGGCCCTGACGCCCTTACAAGCATAGCCAAGAATTTAGCCCATGTTCCGACAAGTCAGCACACAGTGCCCCTTTCCAGCAGGGACACAAGTGGAATCCCAGGGGTGTATTTTCTGTTCCCCATCCAGTTAACCAAGTTGCACTTAAAAAGGGTTAATGAGGTACTCTGCTTGATGTGGAGAGGGAGTCTATTCCACAGAAGGGGGAGTCTCTGGGACACACATTTGTCCTTCCAAGTCCTATTGATGTCACAGACCAGGTTGAGGTTACGCGTGTGGGTTACTCGAGTGGAGTTTGACTTGCAGATATGCAGCAGTCCCAACAAGGCAGGGTCTGAGATTGTTTTGTATGCCAGACAGAGCTCACCTCTGAGGAGTCTGTATGAGACTGAGTAGAGGGACAGGGATTTTAGCCTATCTGTATAGGGTAGACATTTGAGGCCCAGGATTCTCCTGGGGAGGAATCTCTGTGGTTTCTCCAGCTGTTGCATGTGCTTTGTGAGGTACATGCTGAAAGGGGCATTGTACTCAATAATGGGTCTTATAAGGGAAGAATACAGGGATGTTATCAAGGTACTGAACCACTAAGCCTCGTCTCTGGATGAGATACCGTTATTAATGAGGTGGGCCATGTAGAAAGATTTCTGTACAGTGGAAGCAATATGATAGTCAAAAATCAGTTTTCTATCATCATGGATGCCCAAGTCCCTCATGACTGAATGCATGCGTAGGACCTTGTTATAAATGCGATAATTTGTGGGGAAGTCACTCTCCCCAAAGGGGATGATGATGATGAATTTTTTGGCATTTAGTTTGAGGCCATGTTTCTGGCACCAGTCATTTGTTTGGGTGAGACCATCTTGGAGGATGTCCACATCACTAGAGGAATTGATGACAGCACCCAGCTTGCAGTCATCTGCAAACTTGGTCAGCCATAGCCTACTGGTTTTGACTTACACCTCAGAAAAGTATATCCCAAACAACAGAGGCCCCAAGACCGATACCTGGGGTATGCTTCTCGTTACGGGTCTACGGCTTGAGATGGCTTCCCCTATTTTGACAAGGTGGGTTCTATCTGTGAGCCAGTGTGCTACCCATCTGGTAACATACAAATTGATGCCTAGTTGAGAGAGTTTACCTATTATACTCAAGTGGGGAACAGTATCAAAGGCTTTGACCAAGTCAGGGTAGGCAACGTGCACAGTCTTCCCCTCCTCCATGGTTTTGGTGACTGTCTCAAAGAAGTCGACCAGATTTAACAGACATGACCTCCTCCCTTGACAAAACCAATATGTGTGGGGTCAAGTGTTTGGAGGTTGCCAATGTCCCTGTTAATGATGTCCATGATAATCCATTCCATGGCCTTGCAGATCATGCTGGTTAGGCTGATGGGCCTATAATTTCCTGGATCGGTGGACACTCCACCTTGTTAGGCTGATGGGTCTATAATTTCCTGGATCAGTGGACACTCCACCTCTGTGTGTAAAGAGATGACAGTGACTGTTCTCCACTCGGCTGAGACAAAGCTGGTACTCAGGCTTTGGTTAAATAGGGTCCCTAATGGTGCTGCAAGTTCCTACCTGAGTTCATGTAGGATGCAGCCTGGTATCTTATCGGGTCTCATGGAGTATGTAGTTTTTGCATTTGAGATGGCAGTGATGACTTGCTCACTAGAGATAAGGAGAGGGGGGGCAGGTTCTCGGGATGTCATGACTTACTGATGGGGGGACAGAGGGGTGAACTTTTCAACAAACCTCTCTGCCAGCAAGTTGGCTATATCTACGGCATTTGTGTATGTGGTGTCCTTGACCACCAGCCGATCTGAGTGCTTCCTTTGAGATTATGGACATATGTGAAGAAGGCCTTATGATTGTCTTTAGCAAATGTAGCCAGTTTGGACTCGAAGTTTTCAGGATTTCACTAGTGCTCTTATTTGCTTGTTTAGGCTAAGGAGAGATTGCTTCCAATTAGACAGCTGATCCTTCTTTGTCCTGGACAGCAGTTTTTTCCTTTTACTATAGAGTTTATTTATTGCAGATGTCCACCAGACAGGTTTACTCTTCCTTGAGGAGGAGGATTTTGTCCTGTTGGGCATTTCTGATTCCATGCAGCTATATAAAAGCTTGTACAGTACTTTGGTGTAGGTTTGGACAGGTGTGCTGGTTCCTATGGAGGAGGAGGGGGCTGTGAATTTGTTTATACCTTTCCTCAGGAGGTTGTAATCAGCTTTGGGGAAGTTTATTTGTTTGACCCTAGCTGTAGGGTGGTTGGGAGAGATGGTGACTTCGTATGTTACCATTTTGTGGTCGGATATTACCAAGGAGGATGACACTATAGGGATGCTGCAGTGGTTACTCATGTTGGTTAATACCAAGTCCAAGATATTATTAGCTCTTGTGGGGGTGTTGACCAGCTGGTCCAAGGCATCTGCATTGATGAAATCAAGGAATCTCTGGGCATTTATGTTTTGCCCCGAGTAGTTCTTCCAATCTATTGTTGGACAGTTAAAGTTGCACAGGATCAGAGTAAAGGGTTGAATATTGACAGATTCAAATAGGTCCAGATAGGTGAAGTGGGTATCTTGAGTCAAAGTTGGGGGCCTGCAGCTAACTATTATTTGAATAAGGGACTTGTCAATGGTTAACTGCACCTGGAGTGTCTCCTGTGCATCATACTGTCTGACCAGCCTGGAGGTGTGTGTCTTTAATATATATTGCAGCTCCACCTCCTTTTGCTTTGCTGCCCACAGTTTGGGGTCTGAATGTATGATAGGATGAGTACCCTGGTATGGCTGGGGTGTTCTCCTCAGCTTTGAACCAGGTTTCTGTGACTGTATAAATGTCAGCATCTTCCAAAGTTAATAATGCTTGCAATGAGTGCACTTTCATGTTTACACTCCTAGCATTTAGCAGCATGACCTTTAATTTGCATTTTGATGAAATTTTCATGTTATTAGTTTTGACCTCATGGCACTGCCTTAAAAAGGCACTATAGGGGAGGCAAGAGCCTTTGCCAGAAGCCTGAAGCCCAAGGGGGACAGATGCAGGCCATCTCTGGCAAAGCATCGTGGTCTGTCAATCATCTTCCCAGACTGTCAGGTACTGGATCCTCTTGGAGTGGGCACCAGATCTTAAGCCAATTGTTAAAGGCAATCATTATCAGTGAGCTCGATCAAGTCTGTCTTCATATAGTCCAGGGATGTACGTCTCAAGTCATTCATGCCAACATGGACTATGACAGAGTCACAACAGTACCTGTTGTTAAGTGACTTGAGTGCATGGGTGATGTGGTGGATTCTGGCACCTGACAAACAACTAACTGAATTTCTCCTTATCCAGCCTGGCGAGGGGCAACATCTGTGTGTTTCACAATGGAGTCTCCTGTGACTAATATGTTGGGTTTATGTTTAGGCCTAAGTGGCTGTGAGATACAGGTGTGTGAACCATCTATGGTGTGTGGTGTGGTGGACAGTGGAGTTTATGTGTGTTTTTGCCTCAGAGGTCTCTTATTTGGGTATGTTTTTGTTGAGAACCTCCTCATATGTGGGTGTCTGTTGTGTAGGTGCGGGTGGTGTTTGTGCTGACAACCTTCTCAGTGCCAGATATACTAGCTTGTGAGGGAGAGAGCATAGACACTAGGCTCTTAATGTAACTGCATCTCTCACAAATTATGTTCCTAGCTGGTAGTAGTAGAGGGATGTCTGTGCACATGAAGCAGTTGCTACACTGTCTCAGAATGCCTATATCAAGCAGACGGGCAGGAGAAACCATAGGAAATTGTCCATCCATATTTGTCAGAATCTTAAATAAGAGCTAAAGTTATATTTTCATTTCTGAGACATCATAAGGTGTGAGTATGCTATGCTGTAATTTCACTAACCACATATTCTACTTTTCACACCACTTTTCCCCAAGACTACTTTATTTGTACTGGTGAGAGAACCTTATTTTTTCACAAAAAGTCAGAGGCTGTTAAAGAACAGAGCAGGGCACTTTTACGTTTCACACTGCACATGCAGCTCCATCCACCATTGCTGCTTTACAAAATGTATTATGGGAAGTGTGCTTTAATTTAGAATTCTAATATCTAAAAGGAAGACAGCAAAAAAGTAAGATTATGAACAGATCAAATGTATAAGTATAGGTACATTTGCTGTAACTACTACTTCCCTCTCCTGGGAACTATACAGCCAAATTATGGCTTCCATCAGTATAACTTCAAGTTCTAAGTGAAGTGAAGGCAGAAAGACAAGCATCGATCACCTGCCAGAGTACCTAACTACTAGACATTATGCTCTAGTCTAGGTCTCACATTGAGCAGTTCTCTGACATTAGTATGGACAAAGATTCATAATCTTCAGTGAAATTATTTCATTTTCGTACACCCTCAGCCTTATGCAGTGCTTCCTGGTAGTGGTCTGGAAGGGAACTTTTTTGTGTGTGGGGTCTGCATTGCTCTGAGTATCACTCATCTCTGCATTTAATTTTGATTTGAAACTCCTTATTTAAGGTTTGATCACTCCTATTTTGCATCTTACTGTAGTATTACATTTGTTTTGTTTTAAGTTTTCTGTTCTGTTGGAGTTTTAAGAGTTCTTTGCTCGGCTCAGTTAAAAATAGTTACCAAAGAATTCCTTTGCAAACTGTTAATAGCATCAGTTAATTAGTGGGAGGAGCTGAGAGACAGCATTGCTCTTTTTAGAAATATCTATAGTTAGCTGAAGTGTTTGTGTGGTCTGCATTCCTTTGAATATCAGTCATCTCTGCATTTAATTTTGATTTGCAGCTCTTTATTTAAGGTTTGATCACTTCTATTTTGTATCTTATTCTAGTATTACATTTGTTTTGTTTTAAGTTTTCTGGAGTTTTAAGAGTTTCCCCTGCCACCGGGCCCAGTCCTTATGTTCTTAAATTTGGTGGCTTTGAGTTGGCCACCCCTGCCATAAATCTAATTTTGGACATGCCTCCCAGTCCCATCTCATCAGCTTATTCTACCGAGTAGAGAGAGAGAGAGATCATTTGGGAAGCCCCCCCTTAGTTTATCAACCTTAAATTATCGTGTTTCATCCCTTCCCACTTAACCTGCAAAAAAAGAAAAAGAAAAAAATGCACTTTATTCATCTGCTTTTACTGTATTTGTGTTTCTCCCTACTTTATTTTGATTTTGCTGCCTGTTCTTAAAAGTACTCAATTGCATACTTCTGCTGCATTTATTACTGCTTGTTAGTAGCCTGATTAAATTGTAATTATTCTAAGCATTTTGGCTTAAGCACTTGGGCTTCAGGCCAATTGTTTTACATTAAGGTTTGTGGTCTGCACTCTTGTGGCAGGAGAGGTAGCTTACATCCTTCTAAGTTGGGAGTTGCTGGTTGAAGGCTTAGTGTCTGTTATTCTAAAAGTGTCTTAGTTCTGGTTTAAGCACTTGGGCTTCAGGCCAGTTATTTTACATTAAGGTTTGTGGTCTGCACTCTTGTGGGAGGAGAGGGTAGATTCTGCCCTTCTGGGCTGGGGATTGCTGGTTAAAGGCTCATTGTGCCTGCTTATCTGAACTGCTTCTTTCTGAAATTGGTGTGCCTTGTTTGCTGTAGTATACACTAGATTCAGACCTGCTGAATCTAGCTTTGTTTGTATAACTTGAGCACTAATCCAGGTTGTCAGCGGGACACTTTTGAGTGCTAAAATACTTCCGGTTTTCCACAATCTTGAGCTGTCACCACCCGGACCTGCAGTTAGAGGGATTCTCTGCTAGGTCCGGTGGTAATGCAGCACAGTAATTGGCTGCAGCTATTTGTAGGGGCGGAACTTCTTGTGAAGAGCCCCAAAAGGTGTGAGCTGTAGAGCACTAAGCTCTATAGCAGCCCGGACAAAAGATCTGAATTTTTCGCCAGCATTAAACTTGAAGCCAGCATTGAAGCCAAGCCAGCAAGGGAGCCAGCCCAGCCAGCCAGCCAGCAAGGGAGTCAGCCCAGCCAGCCAGCAAGGGAGTCAGCCCAGCCAGCCAGCAAGGGAGTCAGCCCAGCCAGCCAGCAAGGGAGTCAGCCCAGCCAGCCAGCCAGCAAGGAAGGGAGTCAGCCCAGCCAGCAAGGGAGTCAGCCCAGCCAGCCAGCAAGGGAGTCAGCCCAGCCAGCCAGCAAGGGAGTCAGCCCATCCAGCCAGCAAGGGAGTCAGCCCATCCAGCCAGCAAGGGAGCCAGCCCAGCCAGCCAGCAAGGGAGCCAGCCCAGCCAGCAAGGGAGCCAGCCAGCCCAGCAATAACTGAGTGGTAAGTAGATAATTGCATTTTGTGGCTTTAGTTATTTAAAATGGGAATAGTGTGCTTTATTTAAGTTTTTAATGTTTAGGGGTAGATGGGGATGTAGTATGTAGTATTTAAATCTGTGCAGTGGTTATTTTGAGACTTTTGTACTAGTTTAAAATGGGAATATATTGTGGTTTAATTTTTTTAATGTTTAAAGGCAGATGGTGGGTGCAAATATTTAAATCTGTAGTAGTTAGTTTAATATTTTTGTGTAGTAGTTTTAAAGAGATAAAACCTGAATGTATATGTAATTGTTATTATGCTTGGGGGTATGATTTGGAAGCATTACTTTTAAAAGGCTGAACTGTGTATAGAAGTTGTTTGTTTCTGTTGGGGGGCAGTGAAATATAAACTTAGTGTGATGCATTTCTATTGTCGTAGCTTTTTCTGGGTATTGTCTGTATGCATATAGGAATTGTTTGAGCATAGTTTGTATTTTTTGTATGGAAATATGCACTATAATGCTGTTTTCAGGAAGTTACGATATACTGTTTAGGTAACTTTTCCTGTTCCTGCAAGTCCATGTCTGTGGTACAAGTCTACCTTTTGAGGGAATGTTAACAGTTAATGTAATTCATTTATTATTCTAGTAGGTACTGCGTTGCCACCCAATTTGCCAAAGCTGTTTCAAGATTGTTTTCATTTATACTTGTAAATGTGTGCATTTAATTTATTATGCATTTTTAATAAGGTTAAAATGTACTGTTTTGCTTGTAATGTGAATATGGGTGTGTTACTTTTACTTGGGCCTGTTTATTGCATTGCTGTGCTGGATTAATTGCTATGTTTTGAGGTAAAAGGAGCCCATGGAGTCTGCTGTACATTGTAGTTTGTTACTTCTCTTGCAAGAAGTATTTTTAAAAGTTAAAATGTTTGGACTTTTTTCCCATTTATTTATTTATTTATTTTTGTGGATGGATGCTCTGAAGTTAATGCAATGTATTTCAGATTGTGCTAAACCATGTTACAGGGTAGTTTGCATCTAAGTAGCAAAGTTTTTATTTTGTGTTTTAGTGATGTCTTCAACATACTTATTTACTGTTTTCATTATAATCAGATTATGACCAGTGCTGCTGTTGGGCATGTTTATTAATAGATCATTGCGCTGTGTAAATTAGTGCCATACATTTCTTAACTGCTGTGGTCAAAAGCTAAATTAGGTCTATGGTATCCACTGTGCATTGTCATTCATTTTACTGTTTTTGGTTCAGTGAATATGGTTAACTTTTTGTCTTGTGGGGTGTGGTGGGCATGTTCAGTGGTAAAAATAATGCATTTCATTTTCTACAAGCTGTGTTAATGTTAGTCTTCAATGGCCAAAATGCCCCTACATTACCTCATTTACTATTTGACCTTAAACTGTTTGTAAACTCTTTTTGCTCCATTCCTCTATTTCGCATGCCAATGTTTTCGAGCCAGTTCTTTCACATGCCAATGTTTTCGAGCCAGCTCTTTCATGTGCCAATGTTTTTCGAGACAGTTCTTTCGCATGCCAATGTTTTTCGAGCCAGTTTTTCACATGCCAATGTTTTTCGAGCCAGTTCTTTCACATGCCAATGTTTTTCGAGCCAGTTTTTCACATGCCAATGTTTTTCGAGCCAGTTCTTTCACATGCCAATGTTTTGAGCCAGTTTTTCACATGCCAATGTTTCCAGTTCTTTCACATGCCAATGTTTTTGAGCCAGTTCTTTCACATGCCAATGTTTTCAAGACAGTTCGTGTGCCAATGTTTTTCGAGCCAGTTCTTCATGCCAATGTTTTTGAGCCAGTTCTTTCACATGCCAATGTTTTTGAGCCAGTTCTTTCACATGCCAATGTTTTTGAGCCAGTTCTTTCACATGCCAATGTTTTTGAGCCAGTTCTTTCACATGCCAATGTTTTGAGCCAGTTCTTTCACATGCCAATGTTTTTGAGCCAGTTCTTTCACATGCCAATGTTTTTCGAGCCAGTTCTTCGCATGCCAATGTTTTCGAGCCAGTTCTTCGCATGCCAATGTTTTTCGAGCCAGTTCTTCGCATGCCAATGTTTTTCGAGCCAGTTTTTGTGCCAATTAAGCCAGTTCATTTGTGCTGTGCAGCAATATGTTACTGAACCCTACTAACAGTGTTGGTCAATATGTTGCATATCAGGTAAGTACAGATTCAAGCATGAAGAGAGCAGCAGCTTCATCACAGTCAACCAGCAGAAAGAGAATGTGCAAGTGGCAGGACGTTTGGAAAACAGAATTTGACTGGATCGAGAGATGCACTGATGTCAAAGCATTCTGCAGGTACTGCAAGAGAGAATTTCTAGTGACCCACGGTGGAAGAAATGATGTCGCACGACATGAGGCAACTGAACAACATAAGACTGCCATTCTTCAAGCTAAATCCACTCACCTGATGACAAAGTGGGCAAGGAATGCAAACCTTGAGGGACCAGAACTTAGAATCATTGCAGCAGAAGCCTCTGAGGTTTTCCATGCTGTTAAGCACAATATTTCATATAACAGCTTGGACTGTGCAGTAAAGTTGGCCAGCCAGTTGTACAGTGACTCAGACACTGCAAAGAAACTATCTTGTGGCAGAACCAAGGCTGAAGCCATAGTTGAAAATGTTTTGGGGCCACACTCATTGGAATGCCTCCTGCATGACCTTCAAAAACCAGGTACTTCATTTGCAATTTCATCAGATGCTTCCAACAAGGGGAACATAAAATTATTTTCCTTGTTGTGAGGTATTTTCTAAAGAAGAAGGGGTGGTGAATGGCCTTTTGGACTTCTATGAAGACCTGACGAAATCTGCACAGGCTATTTCACAGCAAATTTCCAACATTATGGAAAGGCATTCCTTGCCCTGGAACCATATTTCAGCTTATGGGGCTGATAATGCCAGTGTGAACTATGGGAAGAAATCTGGTGTGTATACCAGATTAAAAGAAAAGTGCCCATCACTCCAGAAAGCTAACTGTCTTGCCCATATTATTCACAATGCAGCCAAAAAGCTGCAGCAAAACTACCATACGATGTGGAAGCATTTGTAATGAGACTTTTCAGCCACTTTTCTGGTTCTGCCACAAGGACCAGAGACTTGAAAGACTTCTTTGAGTTTTGTGGCATGGAATTTGAGAGTCTGTTAAGACATGTGCCAACAAGGTGGCTGTCACTACTCCCAGCCATTGAAAGAGTAGTGAAAATGCTCCAGTCCTATTTCCTCTCAGGAGAAGAGGAGACCCCGGCAATATGGTGGTCGTTTTTTTCAGGTAACGAGCATGGTGAGAATGAATTGCCTACACTGCCCCAGTACTATCTGCACTTTCTCTGTGCTGTTCTTGTCGATTTTAATGAACACATAAGTACATTAGAAAAATCAGCACTTACTGCCATGGAAACTTATTGTGTAATGGTCTCTCTCAAGCAAAAACTGCAGGCAAGAGCTGAAGGTGCTTTCTTTGGAGGGAAACTTAGGGCACTTATGAGCACATTAGACAGCACTTCTGCTAACAAACTGAAAAGAGACTTTATTGTTTTCTTGGAGACAGCAGTGAAATACCTGGAGCAGTGGTTTGATTATACTGAAAGCAACTACTTGTTTACACTATCTAAATTATCTTTAAATGAGCCCTTTGCCTTCAGTGATTTGCTGAATGTGACCACTGCCCTGAGTCTGCAGGATGTAGATGAAGATTATCTTTAGGGACTACTTGGCAATTAGGCCCTCTCGAACAGTTATGTAACACAAGCTTGACGAGAGAAGTGGCTGAAGCTTTTCAAAGAAGGGCCTGAACTGACTACACTCTATCCGGTAATTGCTAGGGTTTTATCTATACCACCCTCAAACGCATTTGCAGAAAGAGTATTTTCACTGGTGAAAGGTAAATGGACAGATGAAACCGATGTAGCGTGGACTTGTTAAAAGCTGAACTCATGATGAGTGTAAATTACCGGATGAAATGTTGTGACTTTTACTTGAATATTATTTCAAATCGGGCCCTTCTTCACAAAATACACTTTTAAAAAAGTGATTTATTGTAATAATTTTGTGTTTTTCTTTGTTTAGCATTAATTTATACTAGGGTATGTAGTTGTGTTCTTTGCTTTAGCTTTAATTGACAGTCTTAATTTTATACTTGGCTTGTATGTGGTATGTAGATTTTTAAGTTTTCTTTCTGAATAGCAATGGATGGTTTATGAATTTTACTTTTAAATAAACAAGTGTCTGTTTAATGAGTAGTGTGTTTTAATTCCTTTAAAGTTTATTGTTACAACCGATTAGTGTGTGTGCAGTAATAGTTCACTTCATTTAAATGGTTTGAGTTTTCAGTATGCTGTAATGTCACAATGTTGCATCCATAACTAATACTGCATCTCCTTTAACAACTCTGGTGATGTCGTGGTGGGGGTGTGGCCAGTGTATGTCCCACTTTGCCCTTGTTAAAAGGTGGCAACCCTGAATCCAGGTCATCTTTTTTGGAGACTGTTCCCCTGCACCCTAGTGGCAGGAGTGTGCATTTAGAACTTGTCTGATTGAAGACTGCTGGAACAGGGCTCAATTTTGAGCTTTTTTATTGGTTAATTGGTTAATTTGTTTAAATCAGTTTGCTCTTGTTTGCTACTGTTATGTTAAGTGTACATCTGTTCTCCTGGGTTAAATTGACCTAAACAGAGTTTTAAGTATCTTTAGCATAGTCTGGTTACAGATTTTGCTGTATTCAGATCTGTTTGTGTGATTCCTGTATTTCCTGCAGCACCATCTTGTCTTGGCCAGGACCTGACTGCACTTAGTGGAAGTAAGTGAACTGGTCTGCCACAGGGTGTTGAGCTAAGAGCTCAGGGACAAGGGCTGATTAGTCAATTCCAGGGTTTCTATTTTACTTTCATTTTTGTAGTATTTAAACCTAACATTTGCATGGGTTTGTGCTTGTTTGCCCATTGTGCATGACCACTGTGCTGTTTTAACCCTTTGCGAGGTATCTCAGTTGCATTTTTTCCCTTGCCAGCACTGATGTGTGAGTGAGGCTCTCACCTGCAACTACTGTATTGATTTTATCCAGCCCTGCTCACACCTATAGTTGCTCTCCTCAGATAGTACCCACTCTACTATCCCTGACCTCTCTTCCACAGATTCTGACAACCATGGAAAGACAATTTCCTGTGGTTTCTCTTGCTAGTCTGGTTGATATGGGCATCCTGAGACAGTGTAGCAACTGCCTTATGTACACAGACAACCCTGAGACAGTGTAGCAACTGCCTTATGTACACAGACAACCCTCTACTACTACCACCTAGGAACACATTATGTGAGAGATGCAATCACATTAAAAACTTAGAATCCTTGCTCCCTCAGTCAAAACCCAGTACATCTGGCAGTGGGAAGTTTGTCTGCAAAAACACTATGAACACCACACCTCTAATGCCACCCACATCTGTACAACACACTCCTACATATGTGGGGGATCTCAACAAAAACATACCTAAACAAGAGAGCCCTCCAAAGCAAAAAAACGCACACACATCACAACCCACAGCACCAAGCATCACACATAGTACACATGTCTGTCTCACCGCCTCTAAGGCCCAACCACAAAACCAACATACTAGTCACAGGAGACTCTATCGTGAGACGCACAGACGTGGCCCTCACCAGGCTAGACAAGGAGAAAGTCCCTGTAAGTTGCTTTTTCAGGGGATAGAATCCACCATATCAGTCTCTTAACAACAGATTCTGTTATGACTCTGTCATAGCCAATGTTGGTGTGAATGATTTGAGAAATACCTCTCTGGATTATATGAAGAGATTTGAGAAATACCTCTCTGGACTATATGAAGAGAGACATGATTAAGCTCACTGAATATGTGTCCCATGCATGTATGTCCTTAGCCTTAAGCAGCATCATACCATCACCCAGAATGATACCTCAATACAAACAGAAAATGATTGACTTTAACAATTGGCTTAGTTTCCGATGTCACTCCAAGGGGATCCAGTACCTGACAGCCTGGGAGGACATGACTGACAGAGCATGATGCTTTGCCAGAGATGGCTTTCATCTGTCTCCCCTGGGTTTAGGCTTCTGGCAAAGGCTCTTGCCTCCCCACAGTGCCATATTTAGGTAAAGTCATGAGCACAAAATTACCAACATGAAATATTCTTATAAATGAAATTTAAAGGTCATGATGCTAAATGTTAGGTAGGAGTTTTATCATGAAACTGCACTCATTGCAAGCATTCCTTGTCCTGGAGGATGCTGACATTTTTGCAGTCACTGAAACCTGGTTTAAAGCTGTAGAGAGCACCCCAACCTTACCAGGTTACTCATCCTACCATACTTTCAGACCCCAAATGGAGGGCTACAAAGCCAAAGGAGGTGGAGTTTCAATATTTATCAAAGACATACACACCTCCAGGCTGGTCAAACGGTATGAAGCACAGGAGATGCTCCAAGTGCAGTTAACTGTTGACAAAACACCTATTCAAATCATACAGACCCCCCAACCATGACTCTGGACACCCACTCCACCTATCTGGACTTACTTGAATTCATCAAGATTCAACCCTCTACCGTGATCCTGGGTGACTTTAACTACCCAACCATAGAGTGGAAGACCTATTCTAGACCAAACATGAATGCCCAGAGGTTCTTCGACTTTGTCAATGCCAATGAATTTGATCAGCTGGTTGACATCCCTACAAGAGGTGAAAATATCCTGGACCTGGTCCTAACCAACATGACTAGCCACTGTATCACTCCTACAGTGTTATCCTCCTTGGTAAGATCCGACCATAAAGCTATCACTTTTGAAGTCACCATCTCCCCTGACTCCCCCCCCCCCTTGTCAGAGTCAAACATAAAAACATTTCCAAAGCTGACTACATAGGTTCATACTAGGCTATTCTGCCCTAGGGCATTTATAAGCCTAGCCAGAGTGTGTTTGGCTTTCACCACCCATTTTAAATGAATTTTGCTATGCCCTTTTTCGGGGTTAGTATACTGTACCTCTGTCTAACAGTGACACAGAAGTGATACCTCGGGTAAACCTACTATCTCCCATCCACTCATCAAGATTCCTCTTGAAGAGAGTCAATGAGGGACTCTGCCTAACCTGGACTGGGATTTTATTCCAGAGTGAAGGGAGCCTCTGGGTTATGAATCTGTCCCTCCAGCATGTCCTATTTATTTCAGTGCTGAGGTTCAAGTCTCTCGAGTGTGTAGCTCGATGGGATTTGGATTTTCTGAGGTGCAGCATGTCCATTAAATATTTATATGTCAGGCACAGGCTTTATATGTCAGGCACAGATCGCCGCTGAGCAAGCGGTATGCCACTGAGTAGAGCTGGAGTTTCTTTAACCGGGCAGCATATGGCATCTGTTTGAGCCCTTTGATCCTCTTGGTGAGGTACTTTTGGGGTCTTTCCAGTTGCTGCAGGCATCTGGTAAGGTACATCCCAAAAGGGACATTGTACTCAATTATGGGCCTGATGAGGGATGAGTAAAGAGGCACGATGACCTCCCCTGATCTAGATGTGAATCCCTTCATGATTAGGTGGGCTATATAAAATGTTTTTCTAACCACTTTGGCCACGTGGTTGTCAAATGAGAGATTGCTATCAACTTGGGTCCCCAGGTCCCTAATTACTTCTTCCGTACTTAATAGATTACCACCTACGTGGTAATTTGTGGGCACTTTGTTTTTGCCAAAGGGGGTGACTATACACTTTTTGGTGTTTAGCTTGAGGCCATGGCTCTGGCACCAGTTGTCTGTTTCTATGAGGCCCTTTTGTAGGATGCTTGTGTTGGATGGAGAGTCAATTATGGCGCCCAGTTTGCAGTCATCTGTGAACTTGGTCAGCCACAGTCCTTCCGTGTTAGCCTGTACCTCTGAGAAATATATACCGAACAAGAGAGGTCCCAGGACTGAGCCTTGTGGGATGCCATTTGTAACTGGTTTGGAGTCTGACATGGCTCCAGCAATTCTAACCATGTGGGTTCTGTCCTTGAGCCAGTTTGCAACCCATCTAGTGACAAAGGGATTTATTTTTAAGCTGGTGAGCTTATCTATAATGCCCGAGTGGGGTATTGTATCGAAGGCTTTTGCAAGGTCCAGGTAGGCTGTGCGGACCCCCTTCCCCTCGTCAATGGCCTTGGTGACTGTTTCAAAGAAATCAACCAGGTTCAAGAGGCAGGATCTGCCCTTAACAAAGCCAAACTTGGTAAGATCCAGTGTCTGTAGGTCCCTAATATCTTTATTTATGAGGTCCATGATGATCCTTTCCATAGCTTTGCAGACCAAGCTAGTCAGGCTTATGGGGCGATAGTTTCCAGGATCCGTTGAGGCACCACCTTTGTGGAGAGGGACCACTGTTGCTGTACGCCGCTCTTTGGGTACATATCCTGTATTATGGCTCAGATTGAACAGATATTTTATGTTTGGGTTTAGTTCTTCTTGGAGTTCATGTAGGATGCAGCCCGGGACACCATCTGGTCCCATTGATGCTGTGTTTTTTGCTTTGGAGAGGGCGGCTCTTACCTGAGCATCTGAGATGTCAGGGGGGCAGCACTCTGCTGGATAGATATTTGCCCTTTTGGTGGGGAAGGGGGGGAGCAGTTTGCACTGAACCTGTCAGCTAGGATGTTGACAATGTCTGTGGGTATGGTGTATTTTTTGTCATTTTGGACTAATTCTGAGCATATCTGGGAATTCCCACCCAGGTTCCTAACATAACTAAAGAAAGCCTTGTGATTATCCTTAGCGTCATGTGCAATTTTTCTCTTGAAGCTGGCCTTAGACGATTTTATGAGTGCCCTTAGTTTTTTGCTAATACTGATCAGAGATGCCTTCCCTTTTTGGGATTTTGCTCTATCATGTAGTAGCTTCCTCCTTCTATTGTATAGTTTGTTTATGGCTGGGGTCCACCAAACAGGATGCCTAACTTTGGAGGATTGGGTCTTGGTTTTATTTGGGATTGCATGATCCATGCATTCCTGAAGGTGTTCATAGAATGCATTTATAAAGGATTCTGCAGTCTGGGCCGTATTTTCCACAGGCCCGTGGGCTTTGAAGGATTCCACCTCAGTTTTAAGGAGTGTGAAATTTGCTTTAGACAAATTTTTCACTGTGGTTTTCTGGGCAGGGGCTGGGGTCGGGATGTGAATATCTAGTGAGATTAGTTTATGGTCTGATCTTACCAGTGAGGGATACACTTCTGGTCTGGAGCATAGAGTCCCCATGTTGGTGATGATCAGGTCCAGTATGTTTTCCCCTCTTGTGGGAGTGGCAACAAGTTGTTCCATAGCATTTGAGTTTATAAATTTTAGGAAACTTCAGTCTCCTCAGAGCAGGTATAAGCAGCTTCACAGCCATCGTGCCTTCAGTTGGAACTAGCACTAATGTCCAAGCCTACACCAAAAATTTATATGAGCACCTACATAGCTGTATGGACTCAGCAATACCTGACAGGACCAATTCACCTCCCTCAAGGAAGAGTAAACCTGTCTGGCAGATAGCAATAAACAAACTCTATAACAGAAGGAAAAAATTGCTGCTCAGGGCCAAGAAGGAGCAGGTGCCATTGGAAGCAATCTCTCCTTTGTCTGAACAAGCAAATAAGGTCACTGGTGAAATCCTCTAAGGCTTAGAGTCCAAATTGACCACATCCACCAAGGACAATCACAAGGCCTTCTTTACATATGTCCACAATCTCAAAGGCAACACCCAAATCTGCTCTGAACTGGCGGTCAATAACACCACATGCACAAACACCATAGATATAGCCAACCTGCTGGCAGACAGGTTCAGTGAAAACCTTACCCCCCTGTCCCCCCCCAGCAGTAAACCAGGACATCCCCAGCACCTGCCCCCTCCCACTCATCACCAAGGAGCAGGTCCTTAATGCACTTTCAAAGGCAAAAAATACAGTCTCCATGGGAACAGCTAACATCCCTGGCTGTATCCTACTTGAACTCAGGCATGAGCTCTCAGTTCCATTAGACAACCTAGAGGTTGATTCGTGACCAAAAAAGTTGAAAGGTATGAATGCCAGACTTTCTTTCTGGAGGTCATAGAAGGAAGGCTGATGAAATACAAACCTATTTTAGGTTGTATGGAAGAAAGCCTAAGACAAGCTTAATTGCAAACAGATATAGACACCTATTCAGGAGATTTCAGCCCACATCTGATGAAGTTTGCAAATGAAAATGTATTTTGAGGACGTTAATGCTTTGGTTTGGATGTATTAGTTGTGACAATAAAACGAGTGAATCGGGCTGTCTGCGAGCTTTATTGTATGCCTCCTGCGGTCTATTTTTGCATTTACAAGTACTTTTTGTGGACCTTTTGCAATTTTTATTAGACACCCTATTCAACCAAAGCCTGAGCTTTATCCCAGCTGAATGGAGGACAGCCACCGTCATCCCTCTAAACAAAGGTGGTGTGTCCACTGACCCAGGCAATTATAGGCCTATCAGCCTAACTAGCCTGATCTGCAAGGCCATGGAACGCATTATCATGGACCTTATAAACATGGACATTGGCAATCAACAATTGCTTGACCCCCACACAGTTTGGTTATTGTCAAAGGGAGATCATGCCTGTTAAACATTGTCGACCTCTTCAAACCATCACCAAAGTCATGGATGAGGGAAAGACAGTGCACACCACCTACCTTGACCTAGCCAAAGCCTTTGACACTATTCCCCACTTGGACATAATAGATAAACTCTCCTATCTAGGCATCAACCCATATGTTACCAGATGGGTAGCTAACTGGCTCACAGATAGAACCAACTCAGTCAAAGTAGGGGAAGCCACCTCTAGTAGTAGACCCATAATGAGCAGTGTACCCCAAGGATTGGTCTTGGGGCCTCTGTTTGGGATATACTTTTCTGAGCTGCAAGCCAAAACCAGTGGTCTGTGGCTGACCAAGTTTGCAGATGACTGCAAGCTGGGCATGGTCTTAAATTCTCCTAGTGATGTGAACATCCCCCAAGAGGGCCTTACACAAACTAATGACCGGTGCCAGAAGCATGGCCTCAAACTGAATGCCAAGAAATGCATCATTATCCCCTTTGGGGAAAATGCCATCCCTACTAATTATGACATCAATAACAATGTCCTAAGCATGCAATCAGTCGTATGGGACATGGGCACCTAGGTTGATAGCAACCTGACTTTTGACCACCACGTTGCCTCCATTGTATGGAAGGCTTTCTACATGGTCCACCTTATAAATAAGGGTATTTCATCCAGGAACAAGGAGGTCATAACATCCCTGTACTCCTCCCATATCAGACCCATTACCGAGTACAATGCCCCCTTCGGCATGTACCTTCCCAAGCACATGCAACAGTTGGAGAGACCACAAAAGTTCCTGACCAGGAAAATCCAGGGTCTCAAACACCTATCCTATACAGATAGGCTAAAGGCCCTGTTCCTTTACTCAGTCTCATACCGACTGCTCAGAGGTGACCTATGTCTGGCAAACAAGGCCATTTCATACCCAGGCTTGATGGAGTTGCTGCATATCTGTAAGACAATCTCCACTCATGCAACCCACATGCAAGACCCTAACCTGGTCTGTGACATTAATAGAACTTGTTGGTAGGACAGATTTGTGTCCCAAAGACTCCCCATCTGTGGAATAGACTCCCTCTCCATGTCAAGCAGAGTACCTCTCTAGCCCTCTTTAAGAGGAACCTGGACAACTGGATGGGAAACAAAAAATACACCCCTGGGATCCCACCTGTGTCCCTGCTGGACAGGGGAAGCAGGTGCTGACTTTGAAGGAACATGGGTGAAATTCTTGGCTAGGCTTATTAAGGGCCTCCGGAGGCCAATAGCCTAGTATCATCCTATGAAATTTTTCAAAAACGTACTCATTTGACAAGAGAGGTAATCCTTCCTACTCACTGTCACTAAACAGATATGGGGAATACAAAACTATTAACAGAATAATCTCCTCTACTTCAAACATATGCAAATGTGAAACATCAGCCACCAACCACGGCACTTAAGGTAGGAGGCTGACAGATTTCATGAGTTTTACAAGATTGTAGAAGAAAGAAAAGGGGGCAAAGATCTTGCACAAGCATCTGACAGAGAGGAGTAGCAACTAACAAGAACAGATCACATCCAGGCAGATGAAAACTGTCGATTCCCATTTAAGTCTAAGGACTACGAATGGAAAGGGAACTCACTAGAGAAAGGAAATCTCAAAGAAGGACAGAAACGTTCTTATCAGAAAACCTCCGGCAATGAGTTCAGCATTCACAGTACTTTTATTTATTTTATTTTTGAAATAGCTAGCTACCCAGCTGCATGAACACAGGCTCTAGTTGATGTGATACCTCAATTGCATATGTAAAAGTGGGAAAAAGGGGGTTGTGGGTTAGTTGGATGGATGGACAGATGGATAAAATCAGCCATGTCTTGGAGTGCCACCTCAATCATTCGCTCCCTCTTCCCTGACATTCATCCAATGTATCCTTTCAAAAATGGGCCTCACAAGAAGAATTCTGATTCATAATCACTAGAGTTGAAGACATGGTTCCATCCTAGTTATAGACTATTGCTGCAGTTCCTTGACACACATTTCAGTTTCAGGCTTCATATTCTTCACAACAATGCATGCTAAGACAAATCCTGCTATTCCAGCAACTTTCTAATTTTATTAAGAACAACATTTCTAATCTATTTTTTTTGTCTTTGTCCCACCATCATGTCAGGCTTTGTCCAGATTTTTTGCACAAAGAGGTTGAGAGGTATGCCTGTGGTTACTACAAGTCTACAACTGACTTCAATATAGCAGGAGCTATTCCACAAGGGCCTACTCCTACCATTGTACTGAGAATTTTGTCATTGTATAATACGGTCACTACATCTGAGCTCAGTACAGCAGCAGCTCTGCCACAGGACCCTATTCCTACAAGTTTACTGAGAATTTTGTCACTGCATAATGTAAGCACATTTATCATAATGAACCTTGATGTGTATTAACTTAGTTAAATACATGCCCGCTCTGTGCCTGACCTTTTTCTTGACCAGTAGACTATGCTGCATATGCCAGTTATTTAGCCCCAGGAAATGACAGAAAACCTGTTTTAATTTGGCATCTCTTTGTTAATTGCTTTGTACTGGCTATAAACTGATTGCTCTCAGTTATAATGTGAGCTGAGGATGGGATGATCACTGTAGAAGAATGCATTGATGAATAAGTGTTTCCCCCCTTACACTCGGTCATTATCTTCCTTCACAGAGCACTTCAAAACTTTATTAAAAGCGCACCTAAAAACATGCTGTCTATGCCCTTGCAACTCCCACTCTAATATCACCCACCCCATCCAACCACTACCTTTCTTTCCACTCCACTAACTACCTTGATTATAGCAAGCTCAGATGCTCATAAGCCTAGTACTTATTATACAGCAGGAACTTTTTATTGTAACATTTGTTAATGTCTTTTATATACTTCACAGATAAAGATTCTAGTTGTCTACTGATGTACTATGTTCTTCATCTGTAAATATGTTGCACGTAATTGCTATTTTAAATTGTTAATCGCTATGTAATCCAATGTAACTACTGTCTGTTTATTTTAACTGTGGAGCTTTTCTCCCCGGGCCTCTGCTGAAAATGGACCTACTTCCAGTCGGACACTCCCGGTCAACAAATGTAAATAAATAATGTATGTGCTATATGTTATTACATTTCTATTTGTTCTATGATCTTCCTTCACAGAGCATGTATGTGCTATATGTTATTACATTTCTATTTGTTCTATGATCTTCCTTCACAGAGCATGTATGTGCTATATGTTATTACATTTCTATTTGTTCTATGATCTTCCTTCACAGAGCATGTATGTGCTATATGTTATTACATTTCTATTTGTTCTATGACTATATGAAACAGTGAAAAGACTTAGGTTCATAGGTTGGTACTAGGCTGACCTAGGGCCTATACAAGACTAGCCATAACAATTCCCTGGCTATTTCTTCCCACACTATTTACTTCCCTGGACCCCTGTCTAGCAGGGCGACTGACATGATCTCCGGGGTGAATTTCCTTTCTCCCATCCAATCATCAAGGTTCCTTTTGAAGAGGACCAAAGAGGCACTCTGCTTGACATGTATGGGCAATCTATTCCAGAGTCTGTGGAGTCTCCGGGTCAGAAACCTATCTCTCCAGCATGTTTTGTTTATTGTGATGACAAGGTTTAGATCCCTGGAGCGTGTGGCTCTGAGGGATTGGGATTTCTTTAAGTGTAGCATGTCCAACAGCTCTGGGTTTGACATGGCCTTGTATGTTAAGCTGGAGTTTTTTAAGGCGGTCAGCGTAGGGCATCTGCTTTAGGCCTGTGATTCTTTTAGTGAGGTATTTCTGTGGCCTTTCCAGTTGTTGCAGATGTCTTGAGAGGTACATACCAAACGGGGCATTGTATTCTATAATGGGTCTAATGAGGGATGAGTACAGTGGGACAATGACCTCCTTTTTTCTGGATGAAAAGCCCTTAGTAATGAGGTGTGCCACATAGAAGGATTTCCTGACTGTTGTGGCGATGTGGTTATCGAAGGTGAGACCACTGTCCACATGTGTCCCTAAGTCTCTTCTCAAACTTTCGGTGTTTAGTGTACTGCCACCTATATGGAAATTTATGGATACATGTTTTTTTCCCAAAGAGGATAACTATACATTTCTTGGCATTGAGCTTGAGCCCATGGCTCTGGCACCAAGCATCTGTTTCTGTAAGGCCCTTTTGTAGAGTATCCACATAATTTGGGGATTCAATAATGGCTCCCAGTTTGCAGTCATCTGCAAACTTTGTTATCCAGAGTCCCTTAGTGTTGGCCTGTACTCCAGAGAAGTAGATGCCAAACAAGAGCGGTCCCAGGACTGAACCCTGAGGTACTCCACTTGTCACTTGTCTGGAGCTGGATTTGGAGTCGGCAACTTTTACAGTGTGGGTTCTATCAGTAAGCCAGTTAGCAACCTATTGGGTGACGTAGGGATTAATGCCCAGCTTAGTAAGTTTATCTATGATTCCAAAGTGGGGGATGGTGTCAAAGGCCTTGACAAGGTCTAGATAGGCAGTGTGGACCACCTTAGCCTTGTCCATGGCTCTGGAGACTGATTCAAAGAAGTCAATCAAGTTTAGGAGACATGATCTGCCCTTTACAAACCCAAACTGGGTGGGGTCCAGTGTTTGAAGGTTGCCAATGTCTTTGTTTATAAGTTCCATGATAATACGCTCCATGGCCTTGCAGATAAGGCTTGTCAGACTGATGGGTCGGTAGTTTCCGGGATCCAAGGTGGATCCCCCCTTGTGGAGTGAGATAACTGTAGCTGTGCGCCACTCAGTGGGCATGAAACCTGAGGCGAGGCTATGATTAAACATGACACTTAGGTGAGGTGCCAGTTCATATTGTAGTTCATGTAGTACACAGCCCGGGATGTCATCTGGTCCCATGGATGCTGTATTCTTAGCTTTGGAGAGTGAATTTTTACCTGTGTGGCCGTTATTACCGGAATTTGGCAATCTTCCGGTATTGAGATGGGCCATTTAGGGGTGAGAGGGGGGGTGAAGTTGGCACTGAATCGATCTGCCAGGATATTGGCAATATCCTTGGGATCAGTATATTTAATGCCATTCTGTTTTAGCTCAGAGCAGATCTGAGCATTGCCATTTAGATTATTGACATAGTTATAGAATGCCTTGTTGTTGTCTTTGGAATCTTTGGCAATTTTATTTTCGTAACTAGCTTTGGAGGATTTTATGAGGGATCTCAGTTTCTTACTGAGGCTGGTAAGGAAGTTTTTTGCATCCTGGGATTTTCCTCTTTTCTGCAACAGTTTCTTCCTTTTGTTGTAAAGTTTGTTTATGGCAGGGGACCACCAGATTGGCTTCTTTTTTTGGATGAAAGCATCTTGGTTCTATTTGGGATGGCACGATTTATGCATGAGTGGATGTGCTCATACAGTGCCTTAGTGTAGGATTCAGCAGTTGAACTTTCAGCTCTCGTCTGCATGGGTGTCATGAAGTTTGTCACTTCTGACTTGAGTAGCATGAAGTTGGCTTTGGAGAAGTTTTTTATGGAGGTTTCCTTACTGGGGGGTGGGGGTGGGATGTGGATGTTAAGGGTGATTAGCTTATGGTCAGGCGTGACTAATGAGGGGTGACCATAGGTGTGGAGCATCGATTTCCCATGTTGGTAATGACCAGGTCTAGGATATTGGAGCCCCTGGTGGGACTATGGATTAGTTGATCCAGGGCATTGGAATTTATGAATTCCAAGAACCGTTGGGCAAAGGTGTTGGTACATGAGTAGCTTTCCCAGTTAATGGCAGGGTAGTTAAAATCACCCAGTATTAGGGTGTTTGGTTCTATCTTAATATTTTCCAGTATGTTTAGAAAGGTGTAGTGAGAATCTTGGGGTATGGTGTTATTTCATTTCTATTTGTTCTAGTGTGTTCTATTAGTATCAATTTCATTCATACCGATTAAGCTTTATATATGATTGTGCGTCTCCCTTTAACAGATATGTATATAATGCAAGTTGCTGATGTTCTGCTAGGCATAACACTGTTTTATCATACTGGTTAATCCTATGACTGTTTACTAAGTGCTTGTTTTATGTTGTACTTGTGTACTGCCATGTTATGATAATTTGATTGATACAGCTGTATATTTACACTGTACTACTGTGGCTCTATCAGTATACTCCCTGCTAAAACTACTATGAGCTTGCATTCGTAAACTTTCTTACCATCACACTACTGTTGTTTACATCCATCCTGGTGACAATACAGCTATACTGGAAGATATCCTACATTGGATATCCATAATATTTCCACAAGAACACTACTAGGTGATGTGAATGTCACTTGGGCATAAACTCTAACTCGCTAAAAATCCTCCCCTTAGACGATGCTGTAAATGAATTCAATACAACTTTTCTAAATGTCCTTGCATCTCCTAGAAGGAAGAGACTAAAAACAAATAATCTAATTTGGCTATCCAAAAAGATTAAAATGCTAATGTAGGATAGAGAAAAAGTGTGGAAAGAATGGCAAACATATAAAACACCTCAATATCTTGAAAAATTCAGAATGCTTCCCAACTGTACTAAAAAGCAAATAAATGAAGACTAAAAACTATACTGCAGTGACTTTCAGAATAATACTAAACACAACCCTAAAAACTTTTGGACATCCATTAAAGAAATCTTGCATCCCAGCCAAAATTTCAACTCAAACCCCTCTTCTGATAACTCACCACTCGAAAATGAAATTCGGTTCAACTCTTACTTTATAGATTAGTATAGTACCTCTAAACAAAGGTTCCTCGACATCTAATCCAAACCCTGCCCAAAAGCCACATATCATCACATTCACTTTCACCTTCAAACCTGTGTCCACATCCCATATAAAACTACCCAAACAAACTAGCCAAACACTTCTTCATCTGATGACCTTCCAAGCAAGTACCTAAAAGTAGCAGCCAGTACCATTGCCTATCCTGTATTAATCTCTATAAATAGGTCAATCCAAGAATCCCATATTCCCTCTCTCTGGAAAAAGTCACACATTATCCCTCTACACAAAAGAGGCATTAACTTTAGACCTATAATTATCTTACCTCCCCTTGCCAAAATACTTGAAAAATGTATTCAAAAACAATTTCTAGACTATCTTCTGCAGGAAAAAACAGACACCAGGCTGAGTGTGTTCCCTGTGCACTCAAGGCTCCTTGATTACTGGCCAGAGAGGGGATGTCACATATTGGTGAGCAGTGGTAGGAATATTAATTGAACTTCTGTAGCCTGTAGGCAGTTGTCACTAAAGGTGTGTCCTCTCAGCAGCCACAAGGTAAACATTGAGAGTTTAATTTCACTAAATTTGTTTTTTTGTTAGTTTAGTTAGGGAAAGCAAGCAAAGATGTCAGCAGAGGATTATGGCAAGCTGACAAAGAACCAGTTGGCCAAGGTATGTGGAGCCAAAGGACTCATGCATGCAAACCTGACTAAAGAGGAAATGATTTCAGCCTTAGTTGCAGGTACAACACAGACCAGCCACCAAGAGGACAACCAGTTTGGTGATGGGGATGTGCAGCCCTCAGAAACAGGACAGTTCACCTTTTCCTCAGAGGACTTAAAAATCCATCTGGAGTTAAAGGGACTTGAACTGGAGGCCAAATGTTGGGAATTAGAATCAGCTAAGAGACTGCAGCATTTGGAGGCTGAAGAAAATGAGAAGCAGTGTCGATATGAGTGGGAGATGCTGACTCTTCGGCAGGGTCATGGAGGTAGTGGGGAAGGGAATAACCAAACCCCAGAAGCAACAAAGGTCAGCAAATGTCTACAACAGTATAAAGAAGGTGATAAATTTGATAGTTTTATTCATATATGTGAAAGGGTATGTAGACAATATGATGCTGACCAAGGGCTCTGGGTTTGGGTCCTGACCCCCTTACTCCATGGTAAAGCTGTAACTGCTTTTTCTAAATTTGTCTGATATTGATTGTTTAAATTATGACAAGATTAAACAATGTTTACTGGAATGTTTTAAGTTAACACCTGAAGCTTACAAAAAAAAGTTTCATGAGAATAGATGCAAGGCAGATGAAAGTGCATGTGATTATATTGCTGTGCTAAGCACTTATTTTCATAGGTGGGTGAGTGGGTGTCAGGTCATCACTTTTTTTTTTTTTTTGAAAGGCTGGCAGACCTTTTGGTGAAGGAACAAGCCCTTAGCACTTTGTCTGAGGACATGAGACTCTGGTTGGCAGATGAGAGCGTAACTCTGCAGATGAGCTGGGGAGAAAAGGGGATCTTCTACATGGCAAGCAGGGCACCACTGCACAAGAAGGGGATACCCAGGGCTGAACATGGATATAAGGGAACCCATAGTGGGCAGCCTAAACCACTCTGATAGAGTCCACCCATAACTGGGGAAGCCACTCGTTCAGGTGCATGGCCAGGATCAAGATTTAGATTTTTAAATGAAACCAGAGAGGCCATGTAGCAAACAAATATCCACTGAAGTTTGGTAGGGAACAAAATGTGGGGGAAGACAGCAAATGGGAATAACAGTATGCCAGTGGTAAGTTGTCTGGAGACAACAGAGGTACCAAACTATTATCATTGTATCCCATCTTAGTGGGTGGAAAACAGGCCACTTCTAAAAGAGAGAGCCTCTGACATAACCATTGTGAAGTCAGCACTAGTTAAAGAGGAGCAGTACTTGCTTGGGAAGTCCACTCTAGTCAGAGCTTTAGGATGGACCCCATTCCAAATACCTTTGGCCAGGGTTTGCCTTGACCGGTACGGTGGAAAAGGAAGCAAGCAAGTTAGGTGTGTTTGAGGATATCTCTGCAGATGTTATGATAGGGAATGATTTTTATAATGCAGTACCTTGTGTGCATGCAGTTACATACAGTCAGGCTTGGAGACAGGCATGTGGGTCTGGTAGCATGGGGAAAACCCAGACAGACCCCCCCCCCTGAAGTCGGGGTTGGTGATGTGGCCATTTCAGAGAGGGAGCTAACCTGTAGCAGTGAGCCTGAAGGTAAGCCACAGCTGCTGACAGGTACTGATGTTCCCTTGGACAGAGTGACTGCAAGGGCAGTGGTACTCAGGCTGACAGTGAGGCACCACTGCCAGAGGATACCAGCCTTGCTGTGGAAGGGGAGCTGGAAAGACTAACAAAGGTAGAGTTGAGACAGGCTCAGCTCTCGGACCCTATTCTACAAGGCTTGAGGTAGGTAAGGAGGCACCCGATTCTCAAGGAAAAGGGAATTCTATATACTGTAACAAAGGGCTACTGTATAGAGAGTGGCCCCCTGAGGGGGGGCTAGAGGGTGAGGTAATGCAGCATTTGGCAGTGCCCAGAGTCTACCATCTGGCACTTCTAGCCATAACCCATGATATTCCTTTTGCATGTCATATGGACACAAAGCAAACTAAGAGATGTATTATGCAGAACTTTTATTGGCCTGAGATTGCAAGTGATGTCACAGGGTACTGCAGGACCTGTCAGCAGTGCTAAAAAGTAGGCAAGGCAGGAGACTAGGCCAAAGATCCTTTGATGCCTTTGCCTGTGATTGAGGAGCTGTTACAGAGGGTAACTATGGATATGGTAGGGCCTCTGAATACCCAAAGTTCCACAGGGAAAAAAATATATGCTAGTGGTAGTAGATTATGCTACTAGATACCCTTAAAGAGGTGGCTCTGTCCTCCATCGAGGCAGAGAAGGTAGCAAATGCTTTGTTAGATATTTTCAGCATGGAAGGTTTCCTGAAAAAAATACTGACTGGCAGAGGTTCCAATTTCATGTCAGACCTACTGGCTTGTCTGTGGAAGCGCTGTGGGATGAAGCCCATAAAAACCACCCTCTAACACCCTCAGACAAATGGTCTTGTGGAGAGGTTAAACTCTACTAGAGCCCATGCTAAGGACATTTGCAAACCAGTGTGAGAGAGAGTGGGACAAATATTTGTCCCATCTGCTGTTTGCAGACAAAGTGGTACTGCAGGAATCCACAGGTTTTTCACCCTTTGTGTTACTGTACGGGCATAGGGTGAGTTGGCCCTTGGATTTGATTTGTGATGAGTGGAAGAGTGTGTGAATTCTACAAGGAGTCTGTTGTGGCATATGTCCTAAACCTCAGGACAAGACTTAGGGAGCTCATGAGCTTGGCCCAGGAGAACCGTGGAGGAGCCCAACAGCAGAAAAAGGTCTGGTATGACAAAAATTCTCGAGCCTGAGAGTATGCAGTGGGACAGAGGTTATGATGCTCATTCCTGTCAGACACAATAAGCTGCAGGCAACTTGGGAAGGACCCTTCAAAGTGGTAAGGAGGGTCAGTGATGCTAACTACATGGTAGAACTGCTAGGCAAGAGGCAGGGGCACAAATTGTACCAAGTTAGCATGATGAAGCCTTACCATGATAAGGAGGCCCATGTGCAAAGTATTTGCAGTGGGTTGCAGGAGGAGTCTGAGGGGGATCTGGTGGCTGATGATCTCAGGCTTGGACTGACATCTCAGTGGAAGGGGTAGCAATGTCCAGTGGCTATCCCCTTCCAAGGTTCAAGAAATCCAAGTAGTGTTACAGGAGTTTGGGGACATATCCACTGGAAACCAGGGTGCACCCACCTAGTGCAGCACCATGTGGATACCGGACCCCAAAAACCTATCAAGCAGGCCCCTTACAGGGTGACTGAATGAGTCAGATGGACTCTGTGGGAGAAGATATGGGAAAAGTTGGAACTGGGAATAATCCTGGAGTCCAGCAGTCCTTGGGCCTCCTCAGTGGTGCTGGTACCAAGGAAGGATGGAAGTATCAGGTTCTCTGTGGACTACAGACAACTAAACAGTCACACAGAGTCAGATGCTTACCCCATGCCTAGGACAAATGAAGCCTTAGAGCAGCTGGGTGTGGCTAATTATCTGACCAAAGGCTACTGGCAGATGCCCTTGACTCCCAATGCTAGAGAGAGGTCAGCCTTTATGACTCCTTTCAGATTATTAGAGTTCATGAAGATGCCCTTTGGGATGAAAAATACCTCAGTGACCTTCCAGAGGCTGGTAGATCATATCCTAGCAGCAGCAAGAGATTATGCCCTTTTTTACTTGGATGATATTACCATCTACTTCCATTCCTGGCAACAGCACCTTCGGCATGTTAGGAAGGTCCTGGGCAGACTGCGAAGGGCAGGGTTGACCATTAAGCCCAGTAAGTGTCAGGTGGGTATGGCAGAGGTCTCCTACCTGGGAAATAGATTGAGAAGTGGTAAGATCAGGCCAGAACATGCCAAAGTGGAAGCTATACATGCATGGCCTGCCCATGTTACCAAAAAACAGGTGAGGGCATTCTTGGAGACAGCGGGGTACTATAGAAAGCTCATTCCCAGTTATAGTACAATACCTGCTCCCCTCACAGAACTAACAAGGAAAAACAGGCCAGATAGGGTAGTGTGGACCCCAGCCTTTGGGAGAACCACCTGTGCTAGCCACTCCAGATTATAGCAAATAATTTGTTGTGCAGGTGGATGCTTAAAACCATGGGCTGGGGGGCTGTACTTAGCCAGGTTGGCTGGGGGGCTGTACTTAGCCAGGTTTCCTCAGAGAGAGAGAAGAGCACTCTGTTGTACATCTCAGCCATAGACTGCAATCCAGGGAGGAATGTTATGCAGCTGTAGAAAAATAATTTGTAGCCATAGTATGGGCACTGCAAAAACTTCAGCCCTATCTGTACGGAAGGAAATTCACTGTGGTTACAGACCACAATCGCTTAACATGGCTAAATCAAGCCAGCTAGCAAAATGCCAAGTTATTAAGGTGGAGCCTAGGGTTGCAGACATGCAATATGCCAATAAAGCATTATAGTGAGGTTAGCAATGCCAATGCAGATGGGCTCTCAAGACAGGGTTTGGGGTAAGGTATTCCCAGACAGGTTCATTTCTCTCAAGCAATGTTTCTCTAGGGTCACTTGAGAAACTAGAGTCTTCAAAAGGGGGAGAGATGTGATGATGCAGATAGTGTTAGCTATCCTAGAGAAAGTAGGGCAGTGCATGTGTAACATATGCCAGCATAACTAGCTGGAGTTTTATAAAGAATTTTATGTCATTTGAAAATCAAACTGATTTGTACAGATGCTTGTGTTAAAATGTAGTTGTAAAGTTGCTTGGATGCTTTTAAGAAATTGCTTGATCCCAAAATGAGAGGCCAAAGGAGAAGCTAAGAGCAGACAAGCAAAAATTGCTGATAATTTTATTTTACATTTCTTTACCGGGAAACTCCAACTGGATGCAAGTCCCTTTTCAGAGGAAGCCCAGGGAGAAAAATTCCATATGATGCATCTAAGTAAACATCAACTGTATGTATCTTACCTGAAGAATATGCAAACCCAGCAAGCATGGAGCAGATCACAAAAATAAGAGAGAACTACAGGAACCCTACCAAAAGGGGATCCTGATGGCAAGACGGGCACGAGACAGGAAATCTCTTCCATTTCAGCATTTATGATTTTCTGGTAGTGACTTTCCTGGCCTCCTGCAGAACCTGGAGCACATCCTGAGAAAACAGGTGCCTAAAAGGAATTAAAACCCTAGAACCCACAATGTCATTTGAAGAGTTGAAAATCTACCTAGTGAGGTAACTTGTGGTTATTGCTGCTGGCCAAGTGATAAAGCAGGTGGAATCGATGTTGTCTGGGCCAAAAGGGAGTTACCAGCAAGATTTAGAAAGAGCCCTGTCCGATTGTGTGCAGAACTTGAGGCAACAGAAGAAGGTGGGGGGGGGCATACAGAAACATTTCCACCCAAGGAAGACAGGGTATCCACCTTCCAAGCCAGATGACTTGGTACTATGAACAGAAAAGAGGAAGTTGTCTGTTCAGAGGGGAGGCATAATAAATGCACCATTGATGGACCATGTCCAGAAACACATCTCTATGAAGCATCCGTTTGTGAGCCTGTGCACTGGACCTGCTCAATGAGTCTGTGTTAAAAGAAAAAGTTTTAAAAACATACTGTTATTTGTCTTTTTCCTGTTCTTACAAAGTGAACATGTTATTTGTTGGGATATGCCCATCAAAGATGGGCCTCATCTGTGAACAAAATGCAGCATTGCTTATGAACCTGAATGATATCTGTTTTCTGCATTTCAGAATAAAGAGATTTGGTTATAGCTCAGTGAAGCCTGGGGATAAGGACGCACGGCCAAGTAAGAGTTAATTTACTGGGGCAGGCTGTGTGTCCTGGAAAATTTGAGCTACCATTGTTGAATTGAACATTTTGTACTTCTTGAACATTCTGTACTAGCTGTGGATTTGAGGTAATTTGTGATAAACATGTTTTTCCTATATGTTTTTCATAGCCAACTGTCAACGGTCAGAAATGTAACAAAAAGTTGTTTTGCTTGCAGTATAAAAGTTGATGTCAGTAAACAAGTTGATCAGATCAGTGCAGACCAGACATCTTGGCCAACATGCTGTGTAATCTGGTTAGCTGTTAATAAAGGAAAATTCATCACCTGAGACAGATGCGACTCGTTTGAATTTTTTCTTCTGACAGTCTGCCACTAGATTGTGCTTTGAAGGAGTGTAAACTGCCTGAAAAGTCACTTTATACTGGATAACTAGATCCCATGCCCGAAGGGATAATCTGCAAAGAAGACAGAATCTCGTGCCCCCTCCCCCCGCTTGTTGACATACCACAGCACAGTGGTATTGTCCATAAAGATTTTGAGGGGATGGGGTGGAAAAAAGGCTGAAAAGCTTGTACAGCTAGAAGCAGAGGTCTTATCTCTTTTATGTTGATGTGATCTGATCTCTTATGAGGAGGCCAGAGACCCTGGACTTTTAGAGGTTCACAAGAGGCCCCCCACCCCAAGTCTGAGGCATCCATATACAGTTCCTGAGCTGAAATTGGTGTCTGGAAGGGAAGCTCTGGATTGAGAAAGAGTTGTTAAATCCACTACTGAAACCTGAGTTTCAGACAAGAAAGAAGAACAGGGGACTCCAAAGGGTGGCAATGTTGAAGCCACTCTGATTTGAGATACCAGTGCAGCTTCCTTATATGGAGTCTAGTGATAGGAAGCATAGGAATAATGGAGACCATAAATCCCATAACCTGGGGAAAAAAAACCTGGCTGTAAGGGAGGACCGAAGAAGGACAGACTGGAAAAAGGTTAAAAGCAACAAAACCTTTGGACCAGGAACAGAAGCTAATATGGTAAGAGTGTGAAGCTGGCCCACTAGGATCTTGGGACAGTGTTAAAACATATTTCTGAAGGTTTACGGTGAATCCCAGACTTTACAAGAGACAAGTGGCAAAGTGGAGATCCTGCAACAGACTGCTGGGAGAGGAACCTCGAATGAGTAGGTCATCAAAATAGGGGATGATCTGTATCCCTCAAAGTCTGCAAAAAGTAATGACAGGAGCAAGGCATTTGGTGAATAAGCTTGGGGCAGTAAAAAGTCATAAGGGCAAAGCAGAGAATTGAAAATGAGAGGAAGAGACAGAAAAATGTAAAAATGCCCTGAACAGAGTGTGAATGGGGATGTGGAGGTAAACATCCTTGAGGTGCAGGGAAACCAAGAAGGCCTGGGGAAGAAGAGGAGGAAAAAGGGACTGAAGAGACAGCAGTCAAAAAGAAGCGACCTTGAGAAAGGTGTTGAGCAGAGAAAGATCCAGAATCAGTCTCCAGGTACCCTCTTTTCTAGGAACCAAGTAAAACCCCATTTCCAGTTGGGAGGGTGGAACACCCTGAATGGTGTCCTGATCCAAAAGGGACTGCAAAACCTCTAGAAAATGAGGAAGCTGTTCTTGACAGGGCTGTGGAATGCCCAAAAGGGGGTAAGGTATTTCCAAACCATGAAATATCCCTGATGAATGACAGCAGCCAGGAGTCCTAGGTAATCTCATACCAATTTGGAAGGGGCATAGAAAGGCAGAGAGATGCCGAGGGAAGAGGAGGCCAAATGTCAAATGAAAACAGGCTTGTCCTGAAAGAAAGGCTTTTGAGACAAAGGAGTCTGAGTGGATTTTTCAGGAGGAATATGCCTAGATCCCTTCTTTCCCATGGGAGGTGGGCAGGTCTCTCTGTGGACAAAGGCAGACTTCAAATAGTAATTTCTCTGGAATTTAGGGATAGGAGAGACAAAAATATGTTTGAGTTCCTGCAAGGCCTTACCCTTATCCTGAAGATACTCAAACAGGTCAGTAGCAATTGTCCCAAAAAGATTTTATTATCCGGGGGAGGAGCATCTAAAAAGCTTGGCTTTAATATCATCAGGTAAAACTTGTAGATGTAGCCAACAATAACTCCTCTTCACAGAAGGAAAAGCAGCAGCCCTGGTAGAGGCATCAGCAACATCATCATTGCATTTTATGAAGTTAATGGCGACCTGAGAAGTGGATCCAAGAAGGGAAAGTGCTGAAGCCTTCCCCTCAGAATCAGGAAGGTCAGAGACCACAAAAGCTACCTGAGAAAGAAGGGCAAAAACATACCTGGCCATATGAATTTGGAAATTGACAGCCCTAAAAGACAAAGTGGCAGCAGCATACACTTTTTTACCCATCTTCTCCATTGCTCACCTATCCTTAACTGAGGGAATGAGCTTAGTAGATGGCAAGAGCTTAGAAGGCTTGTCAGAAGAAACTGAAACCACTGACTATCAGTAGAAAGGCACTTATACAAAAACTTGAAATCCTCAAGCACCTTGTAGAACCTACTAGGCTTCTTAGGAACCAGGGTTTGAGAATGAGGAGCCACAGTGGCAGCAAAAAACATGTCCAAAAGGGCTACCAAAATAGGAGGAAAGCACAGTTGTGTACACGCACCATAACTGTAGATGTTCAAGTGCATTCACTGTTGCAGTCCTGACTGTTGGGAATTTCCTACCATGAAAGCCCTTGGCTGGCCTGACTACCAGAGAAAACTGTTCTTGCCTCTCAGGCTGGTGGATGCCCTTACAGACGTCAGCACACTTGGGTATAAAGGGAGCCAGCCTGCATCATCTCTTCAGTATTTCCTTGACCTGCTTAGAAGGAGCCCACAAGTGTACCCTAGAAAGACCAAGTTAGTGTGGATCCAAGGAAGCCCCAAGTGTACCTATGGTGGGCCAAGGTAGAGTGGACCCAAACCAAGGTTGGGAGGTGTAGGGTTCTTGATTGATTCTAGTAGCCTACCCATGAGGCTCATGGGTCAGTGGAAGGGAAAGAAGACTGCAACAATGAATACACTTGAGCATCTACATTTATGGTAAGTATACACAACTGTACTATGTTCTTCATGTTTCACTGCTGCTGTCCTGACAGTTGGGAAGTCTCCCAAAGCTTTAGAGAGGGTAGAAGGAGATTAAGGAGAGGATAAGATTCCCTGCAGGACTGCAGATGCAAAACCAGCTCTAGGCTTGTAAAACGTTGTCATGGGGTAGTGCCTAGTGAAGGTATGCACAAAGATGTCCTTAGTGAGAACCACTTTGAGGAATGCTATAGAAGTAGCTGTGGCCCTAGTAGAATGTGACCTATTCAAATCAGGGGGCTTTTTGCCATGATGGCTGCAAAAGAATGAGATGAAGTGGGAAATCCACTTTGAAATGGTCTGTTTAAAAGCTGGTTTTGCTTCCAAGCCTGAGGCAAATGAATGAACAGCTGGTCCATTTTCCTGAATGATTTAGTCCTGTCCAGGTAGATTGTAGCATCCTATGTACATCCAGGGAGTGCAGTAATCTTTCCCCTCTGTTTTGAGGGTTGGGGAAACAAGGAAGGCATGTGAATAGCCCAAGTCAGACACACATTAGTAACCACCTTAGGCATGAAGGAAGGATTAATTCAGGAGGAGACCCTGTCTTTATGGAAGATAATGAAGGACTCTACTGCCATTAGGGCCTGCAACTCTGAGATCCTCCTGGCTGAAATGATAGCCAGTAGAAGGGCTGTTTTCCAGGTAAGAAACTTTAAGGTGGTAGAGACTGCAGGAGGCAAAGTTAACTTTTCTAGGATGAAGTTTAGGTCCCAAGGAGGGGTGGGGTTCCTCCTGGGGAACCTAATGTGAATAACTCCCCTAAAAATTGCTTCAGCAAGGGATGAAAATAAATTGGATGATGACTAGGGATGTGAGCACAGATGGCTGAGGCATGTATTTTGATGGAGGAATAAGTCAGACCTTTCTCCGCTAGGTACTCCAGAATGTTAGGAATGTTAACAGAATCTGTCTGAAGCCAGTGCTTTGGCACCAGACTGAGAATCTTTTTCATTTGGCCGAGTAAACTTTTTTGGTGCTAGGCCTTCTAGACTCTTAAAATGGTCTCTACCTGCTGACTCAAGTTGGAGGTGCAGTAAGGTACTGTGGAATAAACCTGTCTGAGAGTTTGAAGGTTGGGGTACATGATCGTCCCCTTGTTCTGGGTGAGGAAGTCCACCCTCTGAGGTAACGTCAGAGGCTTCTGACTGAAGAGTTTGAGTGTGGGGGGGGGGAACAGTGCTGCCTGGGCCAGTCCAGTGCTATCAGGATGATCTTTAGGCCCTCCTCCCTGATCTTCAAAAGCACTGGAGACAATAGGGATAATGGTGGGAAGGCATAAATGAAGAGGTGTGTCCAAGGGAAGGAGAAGGTATCTGTTCTCCATGCAGATGTCTGCCTTGTCCTGGTGCAGAACTTCTCCAGGTGAGTTTTGTCCTTGCTGGCAAATATGTCCACCTGGAAGACCCCCATTGCTGTTTTATTGTGTGAAAAACTTCTCGATGGAGATGCCATTTGTGGGGGTCAGGCAGAGTCCTGCTGAGGTGGTCTGCCAGGGTACCTTTTTGCTCAGTAGATATTGTGCTATGAGATGCAGGCCTAGGGATTCTGCTGTCTCCCACATTTGCATGACTAGATGTCACAGGAGGGTAGGCATGCATGCCTCCTTGCCTGTTTATGTACCACATGACTGTGGTATTGTCGGTTTGTACTACTAGGACCCCTGGGTCCCATTTGTCATTGAAAGCCAGTAAACCATTTAGTACTGCCATGAGTTCTTTCCAATTTATGTGCCTCCTTCTGTGTAGAGTGGACCATAATCCTTGAGTTTGGAGGCATTGGGAATGGGCCCCCATGCCGTCTCCAAGGCATTTGTAGTGAGGATTTGACCCAGGGGCAAGAATCTGAAAGGTAGGTCCTGATTTTGGGTACAAGCCTGTGCCCACCATGCAAACTCCTACTTGATGCAAGGTATCAAGGGTATGTGGGTGTCCATTGACTGCGCGCTCTGGCACCACATGCTCTTCAGGTACCACTGCAGCTTCCTCGTGTGCAGCCTAGCTAGGGGTACCATGAGAATACAGGATGCCATGAACCCCAGAGCTCTGAGGAATTCCATGGCTGTAATGTTTTGATTTTCCTGTACATGTAAGAAGTAACTTGTTAAACAGGTGACTTTGTCTGAGGTGAGGAAGGCTCTTTAGAGGGAAAAGTTCAGAAGAGCTCCCAGGAAGACTCTGTTTGGATGGAACTAGACTGGATTTCTTGAGGTTTAGAGTGAACCCCAGAGAAGTCAGGAGGTTCTGTGTGAATTTCAGAACTTTGTTGATCTCTGGAATGTCTGCAGCTCGTATTAGGCAATCATCCAGGTAAGGATAAATATGGACCCCTTTGTTTCTCCAGTAAACAATTATCTGTGATGAGCACTTTGTGAAAACCAAAAGAGCACAAACTTTGTGACTTTGTGAAAACTGTTGGCACAGTCGACAACCCAAAGGGCAGAGCTGAAAACTGATAGTGACAGGAGCTTGCTCTGAAGCAAAGAAAGTGGTGTGATTTTTGAATGGGAATGTGTAAGTAGGCATCTTTTAGGTCTACTGAGACCAGGAAGGCCTGAGGAGTTCTCACCAGCAGTAATTTTTGAAGTGCCACCATTTTAACTTTGGTTTTCTGAGGAATTGGTTTAAGCTAGACAGGTCCAAAATAGGGTGTCAATATCCTTCTTTTCTTGGGACTAGCAATAACCTTGAAGAAAAGCCTTTCCCTCTATGTTCCTCTGGAACTGACTCCACTGCTCCCTGAGAACACAGAATCTGTATCTGTTCGAGAACCTGAGATTTCTGATTTGGGGGTACATCTGGTAAACCTGAGTATACTAAGGTCTCTTTGAAAGAGAGTTTGTAACCCTTTGCAATAATGTTTAGAACCCACTGATCTGAAGTAATGTGGGTCCAGTTTTGGAGGACGTGAGACAGTCTTCTTCCTAGTTTTGGGGTGGTGGTGGGAGGGTGGAGCAGAGGGACAGAGTCATAATTGCTCTCTGGCTAGGGGCTGTGACCTAGAGCTCCCTTGCCTGGGTGTTTCAAAGGTCTATTGTCTTGATCTCTGTTGGTGATGCCTTTGTCTGGAAGCTCTGTCCTTTTGAGGCCTTCTCTGTTTACTCCTAGGCTGGGTAGGAAAGGACCAAAGCTTGGATGGAAAGTTCCTGTTGAACCTAGGTGGTTGTACTTGCAGGAAGTCCTTAACTGTTTGCATGGACTTTGCCTCGTCTTCCATCTTTTTGAGTACTGCCTCAGATTTTGTCCAAAAAGTCTATCTTTGTTAAGGGGAGTGTCCAAAAGGTTAGTCTTAAAATGATCAAGGAGAGATTGCTCCCTAAGCCATGCATAGTTCCTAATTACTGATCCAGTGATAGCTGCCTTGCAGGATGCCTCCATGGCATCGTAGCTACAGTGCAAAGAGTGTTTAGCCACCTGGGAGGTGGAGTGGCACAAGTTCAAAAGCTCCTTAGAAAGATTTTTATCCAGCATGGTTAAAATTTTTCGCTTGAGTTGATCCAGGCTTGTTTGCAGACATCTGATCATATGGAATTGACAGCTGAAGGCCCTCCTTGACAGGGCAGCAAAAGTGAAGGCCCTCATTGACAGATCAGCAGAAGTGCATACCTTTTTTCTAAACCTCTAGGGCCCTACTCTCCTTTGTCTATGGGCAGAGGACTTTTGGATGCACTGGTCCTAGCTCCTTTAGGCCCTGGAGTTACAATTTCTGGATAAGCCAATGGATTTTTAAACAGATATTTATGGGTGTCTTGCACTCAATAAAATCTGTATGACTTCCTAGGGGTGGGGGAAGTGAGCCAGGGTTCATGGAGGCATCCTGGAAACCATCCTCTACCACATCCAAAAAGGGAGAGATGGCTAAAGGTTTGCATTCAGGGAGGTCCAAGAACTCCATGACTCTTCTTGGCCTGGGGGTAATCTTGTGCTTCTCACTAAAAATTCTGCTTCATAGCGTGAAAAGTTTCCCCAAAAGTTTGATCCTCTGGAGGTGAAGCCAAGGGAAGGTTCTCCTCAGAATCTGATTCCTCAAAGGATGTGTAAGAGGGTCCTTCCACGGAGCCAGAATCTTCCAAATCTGAATCGTCTTCAGATAGTAAGGGATCTGGGTCAAGATCAGTATAGTCATCCCTTTTCCTTTTTCCTGGGGTGGCTTCACCTCTGGTCCATCTCGTCCTTATAATGTTAATTAAGTTCTCGGCCAGCTTAATCAAATCCGGTTGCGATCCCAGTAACTGGGAGCCCAGATGCCTTGCCACAATGACTTTCTTTGGGGTGAGTTTGGCCTTCAGCCTAGGTGCATCTGAGGCCCTGATGCCAGACTCTCTGTGGAAAAGCACTGGCATAGCCCTTGGCCTCATTGTATTGCCGGTTAATGAGCACTTATCTCAAACTGTGGCCTGCTGAGCAACCTTGGACCCAACAGATGAGCTAAAAATGTGAGCAGTGGAAGCTGAAGGAACCAAAGGCATGTCGGACTCCAAATGGGGCCTCGACAGAGGCCTGGGTTGCAGTTTCAAATATGGAAGAGGGCTGTGAAGGTGCCTCACCTTCTTCAACAATTATTAGTCTAGCAGGAGAGTCAGCTGGAGAGTGATTGTCGTCCAATACCTTTGACTTGAGTTTCTGACAAGGTTCAACTGATTCTCATCTTAGTAAACTAGCTAAGAATTTGGCCCTACACCTAATCATTCTAGCATTAAACCTAGCACAAAAACAACAACTGGGGATGTCATGGTCTGAGCCTAAGCAAGTAACACAAAGAGTATGGAAGTTTCTGTGTTGGATTTGTTTATCACAGAGGAGACAGTTATTTACTTTATCTGACATGAGTTAAGTGAAATAGAAAAGAGTTCCCTAACAGGGTACCTATCATTCTGATGACAATAACTCTCTGGTGTGGACCGACTGACCCACTTGTATACTGCTTCGGGCTCCGGCAGCAAGAAAAGACTAAAGTGTTGATGCAGGCTGGCTCCCTTTATACCTGAGTATACTGGGCATCCACCAGCCTGGAAGGTGAAAACAGTTTTCTCTGGTAGTCGGGCCAGCCAAGGGCTTTCACAGCAGGAAAACCCAAACAGTCCGGACTGCAACAGTGAAACATGAACATCAACATATGGCTTAGGAGACTCATCTGTAATAGCTCATATCTTTTTTAAAATGCCAGAGACCTGGGAGCAATCCCATTTGAAGTACTCCATCATACTAGCAATAGTATCCCAAAGAATAACTGAGTGCAGATTTCCCCTTGGAAGAAAGAATCATCTTCCTCAGAACCATAGTCTAGAGGGGAAGGAATTTGAGAGGAGTAAGCAAGGGATTCCTCCCCGAAGTCCAAGTCCTCATCAGAGGAATCCAAATCTCTAAGCCTCTTAACAGAGGTAGAAGACTAGGGGAGGGGAAGTGACAGATACCACTTGAGGAAGCTTCAAGGCCATACAAGCATTAAATAGACCTGGAACAAAATCCTGCCATTCATGATGGGGATATTTAACAGGAGTAATGTATTTGTTTTTTTTTTTGTTTGTTTTTTTCTTGAGCTGGTTGTCCACCTGAAAAACTCTCAGTGGTTCAGACCCTTGGTGAGATTTGATAATCATAGTTGGAATCTTTTCCCTTACCAAAATCTGAGGAATCCCCCTCAGCACAAAATAATCAGCCAAGGTTCCCCCTCAACATCTGAAACAAATGTCTGAAAAGCCCTCGAGGGCATGTGAGAATTCGGATCCATGCCAGCCTCCAACAGGGTCATGGCAGAGGAGTCAAAGGCAAGCACCAGATGGTCTTCACGGCCTTCACTAGCTTCTAGAGAGATGTCCAGGGGAGGTTGGATAGCAACCATATCAGGTCAAGTCTTTTTGCCTTCTTGGCAGATACCTGACCTTCAAGATGGAAGGATTCCACCACAGCACCCTGGGCCAACAGCTTTTGTTGGTTCTCAAGGTATTTGTACAAGGAAAATAAGTGACTACAAAGGGTCTTGAGGACAAATGCTTGACAGATGAAGCATTATCTATGGTCATGGGAAGCACCTAAGCAAAAAAGACACTGGGCATGATGGTCTTTATGGGGAATCTGCCTCCCACACACTGACATTTTTCCTTCTTGGATGACATGAACACAAATACAATAAAATAAAGAAAAAAGGTAGAGAAGAAACCCCAATGGGGCACTTATCCAAAGACAGCTTGGTAACTAGCATGGCAGAAAGGCATTCAGACCAACATTCAGCAATGGTGTTCAGACTGGTGGTAAAGAATTTCTGAGTGCTTACGTGTGTACGTCACCTTCATGCCCTACATCTTACAAGTGGAGTATACACATGATGTATGGTGTCTATAAAATCTAAAGGCTTTGGTATAATGGCTAGACATTGGGCTGTCCTTGGCAGAAGATATCTTATGTATAGAATACTGGAACAGTGATATGGAAGGACATCTGAATCATCTCTATCTTTTGGTCTGGTGGGATCAGGGCCTAAACAGAAAAATCCCCTGATGGCTACATGAATGATGGTATTTACGATTGTCTCTTGCTGTATGGGGTATGATTAGTACAACTGATAACGGACTGCTGGTGGCCAGCAGGCAGTGTGTGGGTGGGGGGGGGGGCAAATGTGGATCAGTTTTTGTCTAGTACTCAAAAAGGGATAACATAACTCTGTGGTATATTGTTCTCCAGTACATTATGGGTTTCTTTGACAAAGCTCCTGACCTCCCAAACCCGCACGTACGGCAAGTGCAACTGCTCAAAAAACCACAAGAGAAATCAAAACACAAAACAGAGCCAGCACAAATGTGTAGTCTCAACATAAAAAACACAATTTAATGTGTAGAGTACATATCCCTAGGTGAAGGGACATAAACCTCAACTCCCAAACCAAACCAGTTTCGGCTAAACAGCCTTCTTCAGTGGAAGACAAAAATAGAAACAGAACCAAAAGGTCCTTATAAATCAAACTGCAGAGCCTAATAAACAATCCCACTGGTTGATTCATAAATGCTCATTCAAACCAGGAGGGAAAAGCTCCCCTAGTTTAATAATCCATTTTTTCTCCTTAATGTTCAAAATATTGTGCCAACCAGCTGGTTTGGTTTGGGAGTTGAGGTTTATGTCCCTTCACCCAGGGATATGTACTCTACACATTAAATTGTGTTTTAATGTTGAGACTACACATTTTTGCTGGCTCTATTTTGTGTTTTGATTTCTTTGACAAAGACCTTGTCTACTACTCTTCTACTTAAGTACATATTCCTGAAATCTCAGGCTGTTTACTGATGTTCCCTTCAATTCCTTTTCACATGGCAGTAAAGCAGCTTACAAATAGGATTCTTCACTCATGGTCTTGCAACACTTCCTGCCTCATTAACATGGGACTTGAATTCCAAGACTGAGAGGCTAATGCTGGATCTCTCTAAATATAGGTCTACATTGCATTTTGAAGTTTGCACCTTGGAAAATCTTGTTTCCAGTGGTAATCGTCTGGGCCAAGAAGATTTCAGAGTTACAGACTGAATTGGGCAATGTGCCTTCCAGAAGGACAAAACAGCACTTGAAACAATTTTTTTTATTCCTAAAGTAACATCAGAGTCTATTCAACTGTCTAACTTGTTCTCTAAGCAAAAATGCCAAGTAGAAAGGATGCTGTACGTTATGGATTAGAACGGTATAAGTATACAAAGTTTTCAGACAGAATGAGCAAATGTTTGTTAGTCATAAAAAAGGCAAGGTAGGGCTGTGATGACACAATGTTTTTCTGAGTGCTGGCACCATCCTTTGCTATGAAAAGTACCATAAGACTGAGGACAATCTAAATGATCAACAGCCTGCTTCAAATAAGCTACTACCAATGCGGCTTTTGTCTACACATTTACAGTGCTTTTATACAAGCTGACTGTGCAGTCCATATGTACAAACTAGTGTTGCTTTGGCCATTTTCTAAGTTGCACCATTAGCTCCCACACCAGAAATGGGAAACTGAGGTACTGGTTAGTACTCTCTCATACAGGTTTTGGATCCTGTGATAATAGCAAGATGCTAAACAAAACAAAGTTATGTACTCACCCTAACATTCCATTTGTGTTGTCCATTTTTATTCTTCACAAACTGTTGGACTAGGATACTACCCTTAAATCCGACTCGGCTGCTTCTTCTAGCTCATGGAACACAAAAAACTCTAGCTCCTCACTTACCCATAATACCCTAGTCACCTAACGTACCTTAGATCTTGTTTGCTGGCCCTTAAACTTGTAAGTATAGGAAATTATAAAATAACAGAATCTGGGACTCCAATAAAGGAGCACTAGATCCTCCAGCATCTTTTGATCACTCCAAGAGTCAATCAAGGAGGCAGTTGAAGGGAGGGAAGTTGAGGAAGAATGAAAATGGTCAACACAGAGGAAACGTTATGGTGAGTACATAACTTTTTTATCTGACATTGTCACTTTCATTCATTCTTCAACTGTTAGGGCCAGAGTCCCCAGCTACTTAAATCCCAGGAAGACACTAACATAGGATATTCATGAACACCACTGAGCCAAATGCTGCTCTTCCCGTAGAGACTGGATTCCAATTTGTAATGAGCAATAAAAATATGAGGATTAGCCCAAGTTGTGGCTGCACAAATATCATCCAATGAAGATCTACATAAAAAAGCTAAAGAAGTTGCCAAAGACCTGGTTGAATGTGCTTTTGGTGGTTTTGGTAAAGACAAACCCAATTTTTCGTAAACAAAGTTAATACAATCAGTTAGCCCTTTAGCTAAAGTCGATCCTGGTTTGCTTTATTTTGATTTCAAAAAGAGACAAATAATTGTTCTGACTTACTCAAATTTTTGGCTTTATGTAGATAAAACCATAACTGTCAGAACATCCAAAAGGTATAACATATACTCTCCTTTATTTGAGAAATTTGGAAACGAGACTGGAAGGTTGATAACTTGATTAATATTGGATTGTGACACCTCAGGAATAAAGGAAGCACTGGTCCGCAAGGATATGCTATCCTTATGAAAAATCAAATAAGGAGGTTTGGTTAACAGGGCCTGTAATTATACTCTTCTAGCAGAGGTAATGGCCACTAAAAAGATAGTTTTTCAGTTCAAGAATTTTAGTTTACACTTAGCTGATGGTTCAAATGGGGATTGTGTTAAGGTTTGTAAAACAGAGGTTTGTAAAACAATGTTCAAATCCCAAGGAAGAGTGGGATCTTTTAATGGGGGTCTAAGTAGAAAAGTTCCCCTTAGAAAGGCTTTGCAAAGTTTGGAGGATGCTAAATTTGAGTTATTTACTCCTATATGAAAACTGGAAATAGCTCTTATATTGTAAAAGTACAACTAGCTGCCATCACCTTCATTGAAAATTGTAGCTAAAAAGTTAGGAACCGGTGCTGATCTAGATCATTTTGCTGAACCCAAATGATAACTCGTCTCCATTTACTTCTGTAAAGTTTCCTAGTGTAAGCTTTGTGGGATGATAAAAGAATGTGATGGAGAAGGGAGGGAAGCCTAGTGATCAACAAAAGTGGAGAAGCCACATGGTCAATTTTAGTCTTGGAATGGCCAAAGAAAGGCAAACCAAATATGACAAGGCCAGTAAGGGTCAATGAGGATAACTGTGCTCTTCAATAGAGATGCTTTCTAAAGAAGTTTGGAGATTAGATGTAATGGGGAGAAGCATAAAGGAGGCCTGGGTGCCAATTGTGAAGTAGAGCATCCTTTGGTGACTCCTGCAGTGGGAGAATCAGGGCAAAGAGCCTGCTGCACTTGTTGTTTAGGGGAGAAGCAAACAGGTTTGCAGCATGGCTGTCCCCAGTGACAGAAAACCCTTTCCGCGACCTTCATATTGAGGGACCACTAGTGAGGCATTAGAATAGACCTGCTTATCTTGTCTGCAATCATGTTAGATTAACCCAGAATTTGCATTGCTACCAGAAATCAATTGGAGTTTGCCCACTGCCACACACTCATAACTTCTCAACAAAGGGGGGGGGGGTAAGGTTTGGTTCCCCTTGTTTATTGATGTACCAGCCCACTGACATATTGTCCCTCTAAATCACATTTGTCCCGGTGGGAAGAGTGTCTTGAAGGGCCTGCAACACTAGCAGAACAACTCTAATTTCCAGGACATCCGTGTGCATGCTGACCTCTGTGGGGGACCATGTGCCTTGGGCTGTCCTTCCCAAGAAGTGCCCCCCTATCGATTTGGGAGGCTTCTGTGGTCACTATGGCCTTGGGTTGGGGGAGAACAAAGGGATGACCTTCTTGTACTTGACAGGAGTGTATCCACCATAGAAGATAATTTTTTCAAGCCTGTGTTATTTTGATCTGACTGGACAATGGTTGATGGAGAGTGGACCATTGAGTTGCTATAATCTAGTGAAGAATCCTCATATGGTACCTTGCCAACAGTACCAGAATGATTACCGCTGACATAGGTTCATAGTCTGCCCGAGGGCATTTCAGGGCTTTAGGCTGCATTTACAAGCCACATGCTTCTTTTACGCCACCCTTTATTACCAATATTTTTGTGTATGTGTTGTTGTGCCTCTGTTGGGGTGTGATCCTGGGGATCTCGATCCTATCTCCCATCCATTGGTCCCATCATCCATTGGTCAAGGGTTGTCAGTGCTCTGCCTCACATATGCACGGGATTTTATTCCACAGCATAGGGGAGTGTCTCTGGGTGAATAATCTATCCCTCCAGCACGCCCTATTAATAGCCGTTAAGTCTCCCGCCCTTCCTTGTCTCTCAGATGTAGATTTTTTTTGGTGAAGCATATTCATCAAATATTGGTTTTGACATGGCCTTATATAGTAGGCAAAGCAAAGGCAAGCAAGAGCAAGCGACTTAAAACTTACTGAGTTCTTCTTTCACAGGGCAGCAGGGACAGAGATTTTTGAGACCCTTTATCCTTTTGGTGAGGAACTTTTGTGGCCTCTACAGCTGCTGCAAGTGTCGGGTCAGATACATTCCGAATGGGGCATTGTACTCAATCATTGGATCCCAAAGCTTGGAGGATCAGTCGGACTGAAAGACAAGTACTTTGAATGATTTTTTTTCTGACATGGAACTGAATAGTTTGAACTCTTGACAGAGGGAGAGAGAATGTGTGAGTGACCAAATTAAGCAAGGCACCAATGAATACTAATATCTGTATTGGTTCGAGATGAGATTTCTTGTGACCGATTGAAATCCCCAGGTGGGGACATAACTGGAGTATTGAGCTAGAATCAGATGATGCCTGTTCTGAGTGGTTATGAGCCAGTCATCTAGATACAGAAACACCCGGAATCCCAGCAGTCTCAAGTGAGCTGCTACTACTACTGCCATACACTTGGTAAACACCCAGCCAGAAGTGTAGATATCTCTTGGATCATCTGCTCATTTTGATATGATAATACACATCCTGAAGATCATCCAGCTGTCCTTGTGCAGAAAAGGTAAAATGGACTGAACTGACCATCTGGAACTTTGTGTACTAAACTACTGATTCAGATTGCTAAAATCCAAAATTTGTTTCAAGTCCCCTGTTTTCTTTGGCATTAAAAATAATCTTGACTAAGTTCTGGATGCTTTCTGGTCTGGAGGAACTTCTTGGATGACTCTTTATTCTAGCAGCTTGTTCAAACTTATCTTCAAACTTTCCTTTTACCCCTCTCTTGTTGCCACCCTAACCCACTACATTCCCAACTGCTCCCTCAGATCCAAAAAACAAAACCTCCTACAAACCCTTACGACCCCCTGGCCACCTCCTGCTATCCTGCTACTTACTTAAATGATGGAACTCTCTCCCTCCCTGTGCAATACTCCTAACCACACCAACTTCAAATCCCACCTATTCTCACATCTTGCTTAAAAATGGACATGCCCATGCAACTCTCCCACATAAATCTCCCCTAACTACTTTGCCCCCCCCACCCACTCCACCCTATTCTCACACCACCAATCTACCTATCATCCCTTTCTATTACCTGCACAGGACACTCCCCTGCTGGCACTATGGTTTAGTTGAAGTAACCATCACCACTTTCTATTACTTGCACAGGACACTCTCCTGTTGCACTATGGTTAAGTTGAATTTTCTCACAATAAAATTTTGTACTCTAACTTTGTACATAAAATAAAATTTTTCCTCCAATGTCTCCATTACCTGTATGTCCCTCCATGTATGTATTATAACTATTATGCCTCTTATCCATTTCACTGTATACTCAGCATCCTGTAATTGATTACACCGCTTTGTATACATCTGTAACTTGTATGTGTGTTTTTGTAATTTATTTGGTACTGGAGCTTTTCTCCCTGGCCCTCCACTAAAAATGGGCTCATCTAGGCCCAGTGGACTTCCCCAGTTATCAAATTGAAATAAATAAATAAATAATGTCTAATGCTGCTGCTTCTCTTTGGGTGGGACATGGGAAATTCTTTTTTACTACTAGTGGGAGGTGGAAGGGAAAATGGTACTACATAACCTCGGGATATTATCCTTTGCACCCATGAATATTTTGCAATTTCTAGCCAGGCTCTCTGGTGCAGGGATAAATGACCCCCAACTGCCTCCAGAGATGGACAGTTGGGCCTCCTTTCAGGAGGGCTGATAAGATCTGTCAGAGAAAGTATCTCTAGATCCCTGGTTATGCAGACCACATCTGCCATAGGGATGATGTCTTCCATTAGAGTCTCAACCCCCGCCCTTGACAGAACTGTCGCCATGTGGATCTTGGAAGGGAGCCTGGGATTTTCTGAACATTTTCCATCCACCTCATTGTTTCCTAGAAAAGGTCCATTGAGGGGTCAAAAAAGATACTCCCACAGCAGACAGGGTTTTTCCTTCCTACTCACACAGAGTTTTCTTTTATTTTAGGACCAAATAAGGAGCGTCCATCAAAAGAAGCACTGACGAAGGGAGACTTGAAGGGTTCCACAAAATCACATAAGTGCATTTAGACATGTCTTCTAATGAAATGCCTGAACCCACCACCTGTGACGTACCTTCAGCAGCGTGAGAGATAAGCCTTATGGATGAGTTTGAAAAGGAATGAAGGATAGCCAAGTGCAAGGCAATAATGCTCTCTGCCTTGCAGGATATGGTCCCAGAGAGGGATTTGAAATGTTCTTTAATGAAATCCCTCCAGAGTCTCGTGAAGTGTGCCAAACAATTCAGTGACTGAAGGGCAAAGGTTCTACATGGCTGCTATTAAAACCATGGCATCAACTGGTACTATCTTGCTTCAATATTCTCTGTACTTTGGCGGTTCCAGAATCCTGTCTGGTCTGTTGGGGATATGCTCAATGGTTATCAGCCTCCTTCCATGCCAGTCAAGAAGCCAAATCAATATCATCAGTGGGTGTCGTCACCCTGGAAGTAGACGGGCCAGCTACAAAAGCTTCCAGGTATACTGACTTCTCTTGGGAAGCATTGTCATGAGACAAACCATCTCTTTGCTTTAGGAGTTCTAGGATGTCTCCAAATTAGATATTGTCAGGTGGTGATCTTGGGGACCCTTCCCCTTCATCACAGTCTACATCTTCTGTGACAGACTCTTGTGGAGAGTTCAAGTGCCTCCTTTTATACTTTCTCTTCCTAGGAACTTCTTTGGTGTGATGCTCCAGATAAGTGTCAGAAGAGATTAGTACACCCTGTTCAGTGTTCTGGAGACTAGTTTGGGCTGACTGTCCCAGTGGTATAGCTGGTTGAGGCTTTAGACACAGAGTTGAATGGAATGGGGAAGTCAGAGTCAAAGAGGAGAGAGAAGTATGAACTATTGGAACAGAAAATGCTCTCTCCACTACTTTGAAGGCAGAATGCTTCAGAGAGAAGGAAACCAATAGCTCCAATAAGAGCCCAATCTATCAATCTATCTCTGGCTGTAACAGCTTAGGAGTCAACTCCAACACCCCAGATCCAGTGCTGATACTACAGCTCTGAGAGTCATCCAGCTCCAAAGTGCTCAGTGCCAGTCCACTCAGAGATGCCAACAGAGTTGAAATTTCCAGTATCTTCAGCTCCAGTACAGGCAACGCCAGAATCTTTGTATCTGATGGCTCTGAAACCAATGGGCAGATTGGAGAAGGAGCCAATAATGATGAAGCAGTACTGACAAAAGTCTCCAGACCTGATGGGTTCAGAGTTGGAAAAACCTCCATTTGAATCTGCGTCAAGAGGAATTTCCTCATCATCTTGGTCACATCAGCTTTGATCAGACTCTTGGAAGATCAAATAGAGGATGCTGTTGAAGATGGTCTGGAGTGATGATGTCTCAGTGACAGTTCCAAAAAAGGGGAAGGTAGACAAGAGGAGACAGGATCCAGGACCAGTTGCAGCAATTGGATCCAAGGGGACTTTTCTGTTCAAGATTTCAGATCCAAAGATGTCAGATCTGACACTGTGGGGTTTTTTTAGGGAGGTTTGGATACCGTGCCTGAAGAAATCAGATCCGGGGAATGTTTTTTCAATTCTTTCTGAAGAGAATCTCCCTTTGTCAGGTTTTTTTGGAGGTTTGAGCCCCAGATGATGTCAATGTAGATTTACAGGGGTGCAATCCTCCTAAAATCAAACTTGTTATTCTTGCTGATTAAAGCTCTTGGACTGAAGGCCTTACAAATATCACAGTTAGGCTCAAGGTGTACTGGGCCTTGTAGAATATGAACAGCCAAAGCATGTGTTTGAAAGAATTGAGTAAGTGAAAATCTGCATGTATTAAGGTGTACTGTGTACTATGAACTTTGAGTGAACTGTGAGTAGTGGAAAATTACTGAAAAACAAGAGTCTGCTTGAAAGCAGGAAATATGCCTTATATAGAAGTATATCCGATTTTCTTTCTCTGCTCGGAGATATAATGATGTGAACTGCTTTATGCTTACAGGTAAATCATTGATTGGTTAATTGTCTTGTATAACGATCTTGGGTTGGGAGGGTGGCCTAATGGTCAAGGTGTTTGCCTTACAAACACAAGGTGCAGGGTTTGAATCTCACAGGGGATAATTGGCTAGGGTTAAAATGGCTCGCAAGGGCAGTTAGCCTAGTACTAACTTATGAACACTATGAACACTATGATCTAATTGGTTTATTTTATATTTTTGTACCGTCATCAATATTCACAGTATATAAGCTAGTGCATTTCTTTGTTCTGGGAGTCTCCCTGGTGCTTTTCCATGAGGCTCCCACATGTGTGTACTGTAGTTAATAAATACCACTGAAAGAGAGAAAGAACTGTATTCTGAAGGTAATGTGTAACATAACAATTGGTGCTCTGACTCCGATCTGAATTGAGAACAAGCTGCAGCAGTCAGTTATTGAACGAAATACTGCTAATAAAAGGGCCCAAAACAGATTTTTCTGTTTCTGCTGTGTTTCTTTCATTTTTCTGCATCTGTCTGCCTTAAAGATTTGGTATTTTTAACTATGCAGAAATAACATGATTTCTCTCATTCAGTCATTTTAAGGTAAGTGGCATGCATTTCTTTTCTGCTATTGATTGTGCAGTACAAGTGTGGGTTAAAACAAAACGCTGGTGACATAAGTGTGAAAGGAGATACAAGAGTGGGGAAAAGCGATGTTTACTCAACGTCTTAGCTAAACCTGTAAAATACAGTATAGCTTTCTGCGTGACAATGGGAGTGAGTGTAGGAACAATAAAAGAGCCAGTAAGAGGTACACCAGCTGGTTATATGTTTTTTCGTGTGTCCCGGGACAGTTGCATATTTTTAAATCAGTGGATCGCCCTTACTAAAAAATGATGGCGATCTTGCCTTCCCAGAAAATGGTAGTTTTAATAAAAATATCCTGACAAATTTGCAGGGAAAATTGAGAAAAAAGGGAAGAAAAATACCAGGGTTATGTTGAGCAGTTTTCAATGACTGGATGTCAGAGGCAAAGGAAAGTGAAAAGGATTCGGTAATTAGTAGTCTTAAAGATAATCAGCAAAAATTAAAAGAACAGTTAAAAGAACTACAACATACAGCGAGTAATTTAGATGTAGCAGATGGTAAGTGACTAAAGGAACCACCCTTCAAGGGATTATATCCGGTAAAAGAATTAAGTAAATTACAAATACCTGAATCATCTGAAGATGATAATCCTTGGTTTCCCCCACCTCCCACAGCCCCACCACAGTATCAGCCCCCACTGGTCCAGGAAAGAGCGGTGAGCTCCACGACAGGGAGCAGTAGCCAGCGGGGAGAGGAGCATGCTAGTACTGGGAGTGGATATCAGGCAGGGGGAGGTCAGGCTAGTAAATCAGACACTGAGGAACAGGATAAGGAAAAGGCATCACACATGACGACTCGTAGTAAGATAAAAAAGGAGACCAAGGCACAAATGTTTGTTAAGCCTAGATCTTATCAGAAAAAAAGGAAGGCTTTACTTACATCAGAAAAAACATTTTGGCCATTTTCCTGCCATGATAGATGATGGCTATTATGGCCCTGATAAGTTTAATCCTGATTCAGACTCTGAGTCATCTGACAATGGCACAATGTTTCCCTTGAGAGAATTTAGAAACCAGCGCATGCTAGAGATGCAGGACAACCAGCAACTGTAGTGGTACCTACTGCATGGTCAGCAGTTGATTTTCAAGCCATTACTATGTCACTCCCACTCATCCGTACAAACCCAGCAAAATTCCAGCGTGTATTAGCGGGACATATTTGTCTGCAAAATCCTACCATAGAAGAGGTTAAAGCAGTCCTTCAATATGCCGTCCCAGCTGATTTAATGAAACAAAGCTGGGATCATGCTAATGTTCCCACTCCAATACCGAAGCACAATATACAAGGGGAAAATGGGTTTGAGGTGGTCAGGCAACGTATCGTCGATGCTATCACCATAATAGTCCCGCCTACCCCTAATTGGTCAAAAATTAAAGTCATACAAAAAGAAGATGAGCCTGTAGACAAATATTTAAATCGGCTCACTGAAGCTTTTGATGCTTATTCCGGGTATCCAGAACCCACCGAAGGACCGGCACAGAGTGGATTGTTGGCTGCTTTTGTAGATGGGTTACGCGCCCAGGTGAGGGATAAGTTAAAGGAAGTGTGCTTAAACTGGCCTAGTTTAGGATTATACGAGTTAGTCCAACAGGTACAATACTTATCTGACCACTTAGCTAAAGAAATGGACTTACAGGAAAAGTTAGTAAAAGCACAAATTCAAATGTGTAATGCTTTTGGCCAGCCGCCTGGTCAGCGAGATAGAGGATGAGGAAGGGGTGGACGCCAAGGGGCAGGAAATCAAAATAGACAAAATATGTGGACGATATTCTTATAGCTTCACCAGACAGTAAATCATGTATGGAGGATTCCCTTTTAGTGCTAAACTTTTTAGCTACACGAGGGTTTAAAGTAAATAGATCAAAATTACAATTCTGTAATAATAATGCAATAATTTAGCTGACTGGGCTGCTAAACAGGCTGCTCTCTCACAAACTGTTCAGGGACATTTTCTGCAGCCTCTGCAACAAATGGTTACTTTTAATACCACAGTGTTAAAAGCTTTACAGGATGAAGTACCAGAATCAGAAAGAAAAACATGGCTGGCTCAAGGTTGTTTTAAACGCTCTGATCTCATTTGGCAACATCCCGATGGCAGATTGGTCTGCCCAATGTCCATGTTAAATTCTCTTATTAAAGTGTATCATTTGCCAGCCCATGTAGGGGTATAAGCATTAATAAAACAAATCCAAAAGGATTGGTTTGCCCCAGGACTTTCTGCTTCTGTGCAGCATTTTTTGAGCACGTACTCCATTTGTTTACAGTATAACATTTCAAAAGGCACTATGGCTCCCGCACAACCACTGCCAAAACCATTGGGACCATTCTGTGCTTTGCAATGGGATTTTATTAAACTCCCACCTTGTACTCGTTTCAAATATGTTTTAACTGTTGTTGATATTTTCTCTGGGTGGTTAGAAGCCTACCCATGTGTTAAGAATGATGCTATTTCAGTTGCTAAGAAACTTTGTAATGAACTGATACCTCGTTTTGGTGTTCCCTGTCAAATATATTCGGGCCGTGGAAAACATTTTACTGCTCAGTTGATTGATTCATTGTGTAAAATGTTAGGCATCATCTTAAAATTTCATTGTCCATATAGACCACAGGCATCAGGTATTATTGAACGCATGAATCAGACACTAAAAACTAGATTGGCTAAAATTACTATGGAAATGGGCCTCACTTGGGTACAGGCCTTACCTCTAGCGCTACTCTCTATGAGAGCACAAGTATATCCTACTAAGGGACTTTCTCCTCATGAAATCCTCTTGGGCCGCCCTATGCACATGTCCATGACACCACCACCTCCTTTCTCCGAGTACGATGCATTTGATCATGATATTCTTGTATATTGCACTTCTCTTGTCTATTTTTTACAGTTTCATCACTGCCTGGTAGCAGCGGCTCAACATATCTCTGATCCTTTCCTGTCTTTCACACTACAACCAGGAGACTGGGTGTACGTCAAGTCTTTCTCTTGAAAAACAGTGCTTCAACCACGTTAGAAGGGGCCCTTCCTGGTTCTACTGATGACATCAGCGGTGTGACTACAAGGCTCGCCCACCTGGATTCACATATCACATGTCATAAAGGTTGTGCCATCCGAAGATCAACAGCCTTTACCTTTTTCAACTCCAGATTCTCCACCTATTGCTACTTGTACTCAAAGCCATACTGTACCAGCACCTGACGATGCCTAACATCTACCCATTTGGAAAACCCCAAACTCCTGATACTATACAAACTCCATTTCCACAAAAGTACTGGACAGCTATTTTGGTGGTTATTCTTCTTGTTTTGTTATTTTTACTCTGATCATTTTTATTTCCTGCGCCAACTACACTACATGCCAAACGAGCTACATGGCATCCACCTTTCAACACCTACCAAGCTGTTAAATATTCTTATGTGTCATCCCTCAATGTCTCGGACTGCTGGATCTGCATTGCTACTCCTACTGTTCATGGGGGATTGATGCTAAATACAGTCCCTTTAGGGGCTAATGAAACCTGGATGAATCTGATTTATGATACATCAAAAGTTACTTCAAAGGACAAGATGGCATTACATTTGTTCGACCATCGAAATGGAACTGTGTGTTTTCAGAAATTTGGTAATGTTAAGGTAGGATGGAGTTTTTGTAATGCAACAGTTCCCTATAAGTGTAATAATGACTCCTCCTATTGTAATACAACCTACAATTCATTTTGTAAGCTGATGTATAAAACATATGAAAAGGTAAGGAATGACTTTGTTTTATACCAACAGTTGATAGTGATCGATAAAAAGGTATTTCATTCTGAACAAGGTTATGTACATAGTAATATTACCACTAAGGTAGAAAACTGTTATTTTGTGTGTGGTAAAAAAGCCTATAAATGGCTGCCAGGAAACTGGTCTGGCAGCTGCTTCCTGGGCTACCTAGTCCCAGCTATTCGGCATGCATCTGCTTTACCTCAAGGAAAAATTCAGAACATTTGAGAGATCAAGAAGCCTACCAATCCGGTAGGTCAAGTTGATGCTTCATGGATCTATCATCATGATTTAGCTCATGCTGGCACTAAATGACTATCCCATATGGACTTGGGTGATGACGTTATATCATGGGCTGGTATAATTCCAGCATACGGAGCAGTGAAATCAATTTGGGAACTGAGAAAGCTATCCAAATTGCTTGAAATATTAAGCAATGCTACATTTTCTGCCTTAGAACTAGTGACTGATGAAATGACTGCTATGAGAGCTGTAGTCCTCCAAAATTGTATGGCTCTCGATTTCACCCTAGCAGCGAAAGGGGAACTTGTGCTTTAATCCAGGAGGAGTGCTGTACATTTATTCCTGACAAACAGAAAGAAATTGAAAGCCATCTTGAACTGATTCAAAAAATTTCCGAACTCTCTGAGGACAAAGAGGCCGATAGTTCAACATAGGCATGGTTAACCAACCTGTTCTCAGGTTGGGGAGGTGGACTGTTGAAGCTGATTTTATTAATTGCAGTATTAGCAATTGTTGCTTTTCTTCTCATATTTTTAATCAAAGCACTGATCTTGAAATTGATGTCTTCAAAAACTGTGAAAAGGGTGCCCAAGTTTTATATGCCTGCAACTATGAATGTAGACAATGTTTACCAATGATGAAAAGACCAGTAACATGGTAATGTTAGATTTGGGACAAATGTGTGATAGGTTAAGTGGTGTTGCTTACACAGTATCAAATGGGGGATTGTAGAATATGAACAGCCAAAGCATGTGTTTGAAGGAAATGAGTACGTGACAGTCTGCATGTATTAAGATGTACTGTGTACTATGAACTTTGAATGAACTATGAGTAGTGGAAAATTACTGAAAAACAAGAGTCTGCTTGAAAGCAGGAAATGTGCCTTATATAGAAGTATATCCAATGTTCTTCCTCTGCCCAGAGATATAATGATGTGAACTGCTTTATGCTTATGGATAAATCATTGATTGATTAATTGTCTTATATAACGATCTAATTGGTTAATTTTATTTTTTGTACCGTCAGCAGTATTCACAGTATATAAGCTAGTGCATTCCTTTGTTCTGCGAGTCTCCCTGGTGCTTTTCCATGAGGCTCCCACATGTGTGTACTGTAGTTAATAAATACCACTGAAAGAGAGAAAGTGTATTTGTCTTCATTCTCAAGGTAATGTGTAACATAACAGCCTAAACACTTTGTGTGTGCCAGATAAAAGGAATTTTATGGCTGCAAGCCATACACTTCTTAAAACCAGAAGGTTTCTCAGAAATTTCTTAAAGACAAAGATTAAAGTTTTTGTTTTTTTTTTAAACAAAAGATAACAGGGGGAAAACTATGATAATTAAAGAGGTACTTTGTAAGTTTCTGAGCCCCCCAGACATTTCTGTGTTGATGGGAAGCCTTCTAGCTTATCAGTGGGAGTGGTAAGCACTAGGCAGCCTATCTACCACAAGAGGAGTGGCTTCTGGTCCAGAAATTGTAGTTTTTTGGCCATTTGGGTAGTTTTTCCATCCCTTTCAACTTTCTGGTTTAAAAGCCCGTGTTTGTGTGTGTGAGCACTATGGAGCAGCGCTCAGCTTAGGTAAACTATTACCAGTGCCAGAAAGTCTGCTCTTCAATTTTTCCCTTAGAACGTGCTTGTTCTTTTACTTCTTGAACTTCAGTTAGCTTAATCGGCTAGCACTTTAACAGGCTTTTGTAGCATTTATTGTAGCACATTTAGGTGCTAACAGCACCAGTACTTATTATTTATGACCACCCCTCCTAGAATTATTGTTTGTAGGGAAATTTCCTGTGCTTTCTCCCACTAACCTGGTGCACTTGGGCATTCTGAGACACTGTGGCAACTGTCTAACATACACAGACAACCCTCTCCTCTTACCTCCCAGCACTCATACATGTGAGAGATGCACTTGTATCACCAAACTGGAAGCAGTGCACACTCCAACCAAGACCAGACTAGCTGTTGAAGAGGAGGTGGTCAACACCTGCAACTCACTACATAGAACACACAACCCTCCAAAACACCAACTATCATGACCCACACATAGAAACACAAACCATACACCCACCTTTGCAGATGCTCTCAATAAAAATTTATCCAAACAAAAGAGACCGCCGAGACAGAAATGCACTCGACCACCACAACAAAACACCAACCCCAGAACACATAGCTCACCACCACAGCGTGCCCCTCAATCTAAGCCCTTAAGGCAAAACACTTTGCCCAATGTACCAATCATAGGAGACTCAATTGTGAAGCACACTGATGTTCCACTCATTAGGTTGAAGAAGGAGAAAGTGACAATCAGTTGTCTATCAGGTGCCAGGATCCGCCACATAACACATGCACTCAGGTCACTCCACAACAAGTACAAATATGACTCAATCATTGTCCATGTGGGTGTGAATGACCTGAGATGTACCTCCCTGGACTACATGAAAAGAGATGTGATGGAACTCTCAGATTATGTGGCCCAGGCAGGTATGACCCTAGCCCTGAGCAGAATTCTACCATCAAACAGAATGATATCACAGTATGAGCAGAAAATGACTGACTTCAACAATTGGCTAAGTTTCTGGTGTCACTCTAAGGGGATCCAGTATCTGTATGCCTGGGATGACATGATCGACAGACCTCGATGCCGTGCCAGAGATGTCCTGCATCTGTCACCCCTGGCATTCCGGGTACTGGCTAAGGCTCTTGCCACCCCTATAGTGCCTTTTAGGCGGTGTTCCAAAGACCAAAATTCCACTGTAACCGCTACAAACAAATGCAATCTGAGGGTCATGCTGCTCAGTGCTAGAACTCTAAATCTCAAGAGGCACTTGCTCAAAGCTCTCCTCAAAATGGAGAATGTCGACATCTGTGCTGTAACAGAGACCTGGTTTAAAGAGGCAGAAAGCACCCCTATACTCACAGGCTACAACTCATTCCATACTTTTCGGCAGCAGAATATGGCTGGAAGCTCCAAAGGCCATGGTGTCTCCATATTTTTAAAGGATATGCACACCTCTAGACTGGTAGCCCAGCATAATGCATCTGAGATACTTCAAGTACAACTAACACTGGGTAAGACGGTGATAACAAGTCATAGCCTGCTACAGCACCCCAAGCATGTCCCTAGACTCTCACTCCAAGTAAGCACCCTGGAATTTATCAAGGTCCAACCCAATACAATCATACTGGGTGACCAAATACCCTTCCATCACCTGGAAAAACTATTCAAGTACCAATGTACAGTCCCAATGCTTTCTGGACTTTATCAGTTCCAATGCCCTGGACCAGCTCATTCTGTTCCCCACTAGAGGAAGCAACATCCTCAACCTGGTTATCACCAACATGGGACACTGTTGCTCCACACCTATAGTCAATTCCTCCCTGGTTAAATCAGACCACAAACTGATCACCATGGAAATTTCCATCTCACCTACAAACCCTGCTAAGGAGACCACCCTGAAAAACTTCTCTACAACTGACTTTGGGCTCCTAAAAACAGAGGTGGCTAACTTCTTTGCATCCATGCCAACAGAAAATAGCTGCATAACTGCTGAATTATACACCAATGCACAGCACAAGCATGTACACAAATGCAGGGACCTTGCCATACCAAATAGAACTAAGATGCTCTCCTCCAAAAAAAGGAAGCCAATCTGGTAGTCCCCACCCATCAATAAACTCTACACAGAGAAGGAAGAAACTGTTGCAGAAAAAAAATGAACTCACAAGACTGGAACACCTCCCTTATCAGTCGCAACAAAAAGCTGAGATCCCTTATCAAATCCTTTAAAGCCAGCTATGAAGGCAGAATTGTGGCTGACACTAAAACAACCACAAAGTCTTCTATAGCTACATCAAAAACCTCCAAGGCAATACACAGGTTTGCTCTGAGTTATTGCACAATAGCACCTCCTATACTGAGCCAATAGATATAGCCAGCACACTGGCCAACAAATTCAGTGCCAACTTTACCCCCCAAGGGCCCAATCACAATACCAAAAGAAAGCCTGGTACCCACCATTTCTTTGGCACAGGTAAAAGCTGCATTGTCCAAAGCCAAGAACACAGCATCCATGGGGCCTGATAATAACCCTGGCTGCATCCTACATGAGCTACAAAATTAACTGACACCACATCTGTGTGCCCTGTTCAAACACAGCCTTACCTCAGTCTATGCCCCTAATGAATGGTGCACTGCTACAGTCATCCTGCTCCATAAAGGGGGAGCAACTACAGACCCTAGGAACTATTGCCCAATTAGCCTGATAAGTCTGGTATGCAAAGCTATGGAGCACATCATCATGGACCTGCTTAACAAAAATATAGGCAATCTCCAAACTCTTGATCCCACACAGTTTGGCTTTGTCAAGGGGAGACCCTGCCTGCTGAACCTGGTTGACTTCTTCGAGGCAGTCACCAAGACTGTGGATGAGGGTAAGGCAGTGCATACAGCCTACCTCGACCTGGCCAAGCCTTTGATACCATTCCCCACTCAGGTATCATTAATAAACTCACCAAACTAGGCATCAATCCTTACGTCACTAGGTGGGTTGTAAATTGGCTCACAGACAGGACCCACAGCATGAAAATTGCAGATTCCAAGTCAGACTGTCGACCAGTCATGAGTGGAGTCCCACAGGGCTCAGTCCTGAGCCCTCTCCTATTTGGCATCTACTTCTCAGAAGTCCAGGCCAATACAGAAGGACTCTGGCTGACCAAGTTCACTGATGACTGCAAGTTAGGAGTTATTATCAATTCCCCAAGTGATGCAGACATCCTACAAAAGGGCCTCCCTGAGACCCATGACTGGTGTCGGAACCATGGGCTGAAGCTTAACTCCAAAAAATGCATTATCATCCCCTTTGGAAAATACTTGGTTCCCATGAATTACTACATTGATGGGAGTCCAATGAACACTGAAGGGACCATAAGAGATCTGGGCACCCAGGTCGACAGCCACCTCACCTTCATCCACCACATTGCCACTGTGGTCAGAAAGACCTTCTACGTGCCACATCTTATAGCCAAAGGTTTTGCATCCAGGAAGAAAGAGGTCATCATCCCTCTCTACTCATCCCTCATTAGACCAATCATTGAATAGAATGCCCTATTTGTCATGTAGCTTATCAGACACCTACAACAGCTGGAGAGGCCACAAAAGTACCTCACAAAAAGGATCCTAGGCCTTAAACACATGTCCTACATGGACAGACAAAAAAAAAAACTTCAGCTGCTCTCAGTCTCTTATCATCTACTTAGAGGTGATCTCTGCTTGACTTACAAAGCCATGTCTATCTCAGCCCTACTTGAAATGCTACACCTAAAGAAATCCTAGTCCCCCCCATGCCACACACTCCAGAGATTACAACCTCATTACCACAATTAACAGAACATACTGGAGGGACACGTTCATCTCCCAAAGACTGCCCATACTCTGGAATAAGCTTCCCATTCATGTCAAGCAGAGCACCTCACTGGCCCTCTTCAAGAGAGATCCTGATGAGTGGATGGGTAGCAGAAAGTTCACTCCAGGGATCACTCCAGTTGCCCTACTGGATAGGGGCACTGTGAACTAACATCTGGTGGCACTGTGCCTGGGCAATTGTTTTGGGCTAGGCTTGTAACGGCTCCAGAGCCATTGGCCCAATACACACCTATGAACCTATGATACCAGTGATGGTAATCAAGAAATACGCAAGTAAAGGAAAATAACTTTAAGCAGTAAAGGAGAAAAGAAGAATATATCGAATGGAGGATAGCACTAGACAGACTGAAATATTTTAAAGGCTATAAAGTTGCACAAATAAAGTTTTAACTCATAAATAAGTCGCTATGCTTGAATGTATAGAGTGACTATGTCTGTATGCTAAGGCAGCAAATGAGATCCAAGGTATGTTAGGTGACTACAGCATTATGGGTAAGGGAGGAGCTCAAGAGTTTCAGTATTCCATGAGCTGGAAGAAATGGCCAAGTTGGATTCAAGGGTCGGATCCAAACCCAACTGTTGAGGAATTAATGAAAATGACATCAGATTATAATTTTGTAATAACCATAACACTAGCTATATAAGCTTTATGTTTATGTCAAGGAATAAGCTCCCTTCATCTACATCCCTGCAGGTAATTTATGCACAGCTGACCTTTTTTTTTTTTTTGGCCCTGTAATTCATGGTCTTGCTTCTTGTGTTCAGTGGTTGAGAGTACATAAGTTTCCTAGGCTGTGATTAGGTGGGTCAAGGTTTGTAACTGGTAAGCCCTATAGAACCCATCACTGCATTAACCTACATCAGCTAGACTGGCTTGAACTGCAAAATGCTCTGCTACTCTCTCAACTAACAACTGCTCACAAAATCTTCTACCTACCTAACAACACACCTACACTAAACAATCTTATAACACCCTATAATAATCTTCATTCCCTACGCTCCTCTAATAAACTCCTAGCTTATATACCCAAATCTAACAACTTGGCTGGTGACTCCTTGTTCTCCACCACCACAGGTAAGCAATGGAACATGCTGCCACCCAACCTAACCTCTATTTCCTCCTTTCCCCTCTTCAAACTTAATCTTAAAAATCACCTAAAACTTCAATGATTATGCCCTTGCTGTAACCCTGACTAATACTTTACTATCAGCCTGTAACCTCACTTCTCTCTCTTCCTTTACATTACTACTCTGCCAACAAATGTTATGTAAATGTTATCTTCCACATTTTTATCCCGATGGTTTACTGTACAATGTTACGTTAATTCCTTCCTAATGTATGTGGCATTGCCTCTTATTGCTTTGTTTTTTCTATATTATTATTAAGTATGTGGAGCTTTTCTCCCCGGGCCTCTACTGAAAATGGAAATATCTCCAGCTAGACTAGCCCGGTCAACAAATGTAAAATAAAATAAAATAAATAAAATAATATTCTTTTATGGCTGTTGCTATTCACAAGATAATATCTCCTTGTTCAGTCTCTTTTGGATGGATACAAAGTAAAGAGGGGATATAACAGAGACAGAGACACACAGATGTAGCTGACGTGCACTGAGCACTTCTAAGATACAAGGAGAAGTTCTAGTCCTTACAATCTGATGCTCGTTCCACCTCCTTCCACATCTGTTCTTCTTAATCTGGATGACCCCTTCACATCTTCCAGATATGAGCTTGTGCACCCCATTCTAGTCCAGTTTCTGGTATTATTGCCTTCTTTGTATCCCACAGGTCGCACTCCTGTGAACAAATTCTGCCAGCCTAACATCATATTCATTTTATGGCATCTTGAACTGAAAGAAGTACTAATCAAACTGTCATCTGATGACAGTCCCATAGAGTATAAACATTACCTTTTTTTGCATCTGGAGGTCATCCTCTAGAGAGTGTACTCCAGCATTCTTTTAGTTGCTACCAATGCCCTGTCAATCTGCCCCTCATTGCACCAGATTGTTGTGGCAATAGCATATCAGTCTGCATTGAACCTCAACTACTACACTTACCTATCCTAAGATGCTTCCCCCACTATATTCCTCTCCTCCCAACTTCAGATAGAAATAGTCCAGAAACATGACCGTTGCTGTTATATACTGACACTGCCAGTAAGATAATGACTGCATATATCTATTTAATAGCCAGGTATATTAAGCTACTTTGTATTTTTGAGGAGAAATGAGCACTTTCTCAAGACAGAACATCTAACAGGAAATCTCTCCACACCCAACTTGAACTATCAACAAAAAAAGAACAACCAAAAAAGATAATTTACAAGCATCTGGCATGAACAGTACCATGGAGCAGGAAAGATTCATGTTTGAAATGGTGTAAAATTATCTTTCCCTCCCCCCATGTCATGACATTTAACAAAGTACAACCTTGAGAAGACAAAATCGTGAGACAAAGCATTAACATATTACTATGTCTCACACAAAGATGTTACCCTTAATATTTTGTCAAGAAAGCTATGTGTAAAGAAAGATCTACACACACACACACACACACACACACACACAATAAAGCATTAGGGAGTGTGCATGGTATAAATATTTCTGCAAGCCCGTGGATGTTGTGAGGCATGAGCCCAAATACATATGGGCATTTATTCACCAATGAACTTCACCAAAAAGTAGTCAGGACATAATTAGGCTCTGTTCTGAACACAATTTTCATCCATGCGCAGAGAGTCTTGAAGTTTAGTATTTCTAAAAGAGGTGCTCATAAATCATTAACCAGGTATTATCCTTTTAAAATCACAGTCTGCAACATGCCCCTCAATAATTTAGCCCTTAACAGCACTTTTAAAAGGTCACCACACTTCTCATCTATCAGTGCTCCTTCTACATTAATAAAGATCTCTTTTACTCTTCACTATAAATTTGGGGATGGTTCTTTGCACTAACATACCTAAATAGGTCAAATCTCCACAATCCACTTGTATGAAATCACAGTTATGCAGTACAGTCCTCACACATCTGCCCCAAAATATCCAATTTCCTCCTATGCTTAAAATACCACCATTCCTGCACCATAGAAGAGAAAAGATGTGTGTGTGTGTGTGTGTGTGTGTGTGTGTGTGTGTGTGTGTGTGTGTGTGAGTGTGAGTGTGTGAGTGTGTGTGTGTTAATGAAATTAACTCAGGAAACCATACAGTCTCTGGGGCCCCCATCAGGAAGGCTTTGCCCTCTGTATGTTCCCTATACGTTGTACCTTAGAGTAACATAACATTCCAGGAGAGTACGACATGCTGTATATTCCCCACATTAGTAGTTTTGGTCTCCTGCATCTCATAGAGGGCTTTAATAGTACTTTTATCACCTTAGCTGAATGGTCGTGCAGTGAAGGACAATTTGTTGAAAGAGGATATAATCATATACACACAGGCATATACCACATACATACAAATGCACTTTAAGCAATGCTGCTTTAGTCCAGTTTAGTATTGCCCCTGAAAGATAAATAGACAAATGGCAACTACAGCAATGGGGTTGACAAACACTCAGCAAGTGAAAGTTTGGATAAAACAGGTGAAATGTGAGGCTGTAACATGACAGTCTAAGTAATCGAGTTCAAGGGGGATTGGTTCGGTATGTAGGTATGAGTAATGATGTACTACAGAAGGTGAAGGGGTAGGAGATGGGTAAGAGAATATTATGCTCAATAAAGGAATGACAAGAGGATGTGATGCTGGTGTATCACTATGCACATTTCCCCAAGGGATACAAAGATGAATTGTAATTATTATTAGTTAAGGGATATTGAGTGTCGGGGAGACATGACCGTTTCCAATGCAGTTCATGGGTTCATACATGATCATTAGGCTAACTGCCATGAAGGGACAGTTTAAGCCTAACCAGTAACTTGAAGTCAGAATCAAACCCTGTACCTTATGTTTATTAGTTCAAGACCTTAACCATTATGCCAAATCTACCCACACAGTTAATTTACTTTCATATTTTACAAACTATATTCTTGAGGCCTGGCTTCATGGAATCCAGATTAGACATTGCCTAATTTAGGATTTGAAATACGTCTCCTACAGATAAATATAGTGCAGCCTTTTGACATTATCTACAGTATCCATATGTCCAAAATAGATAGTTTTGATATGGGGTAGCCATTTGTAAGCAGGGGAAATCAATTTATAAGCCCATCTTTGGCCTCAGAATCAGGGAGGCCCTGCAAGTTATAATTTTCAGATAGTACAAAACTTTGGTACTGAATCACTTGTGCCAGGCAATCAACCCAAATACAAAGCATCTGAAGAGTATTCCATCCTTTCTTCTAAATCTGTCCTACTAAGCTCTGTGACAAAGAGGAAAGTTGTGACTATGACTACAGTCTTGGGTATGACCAGCAGTCTGAGTATAAGACAGCTGGCAGGAAAAAGTAGGGGAGTGATGAGGCAACATCTGCTTATATACATCAGGGAGGAAGATGAGGGTACATGTGAGCATTCCCCAGTGGAAATGTCTGTCCAAGGTGAAGCTCCTATGTGAAAATTCCTAGTGATTCCAAAGACCAAATGGAAATACAAATTTCAAAGGGGGGAGGGATTTCTGAGGGATTACATCATTCACACAATTTGATGACATACCCTCACTAAGGTCCACTACATTCCCTTAGCATGCTACTACACACGTACAGTGTCAGAGCTTTCAGCAACCCCTAACATGCAGTTCTCTGAGGTGATAGCAGAACCACTACCATCACCTGACCCTTGTCCTGCAAGGAATAAATGGGCTGTAGAGTTCTCACTTCCTGAGGAGCAAACAGGCCAGTTAGCTGAATGAGATGGTGGCTTGATGACCACTAAAAGATCTTTGGAGAAAAGAATAAACCTGCCAAGTGTCTAGGTCTGTTGTCAGAAGGCAAAGTAGATCTAGTTCCCTTTTTTTGCCTTCATAAAGATAAAGTTCGAAATGACTGGTCAGATTTACAGCTTTTGTATAGGTCAGTCCTATCTTTAAAGCAGTATATTGCCTAAAAGTCCTCTCAGGGACTGGAATACAAGGGTCTAAAGCTTTTTTTAGTGCTACTATGCTGAGAGTCTAATGACTTGCAGTACCCCTCATAGGAGGACAAACCTTCCTTATGTCTCACTTACGTATTCATTCATCCATTGTTCAGAAGTTGAAGAAGAATAAAAGAATCATAGTTATTCTCATTAGTGTCAGATTGAAAAAAGTAAATTTCCTGGTCTTATAAAGGCTTCTTCTTCACAGAATCATGAGAAATTGGTTTCATTTATTTGATATTGAAAGTATGGATTTAGAAGACAACATGGAAACCCTACAAAGACACATAGTTTATCTTTTCTCTGGTAAAGAGCAGTAAGGCACTTGATGGACCTTATAAGGTCTGCTATTCTGTATCTGCCCCAGTTTTTTTTTATTGTCTTGTAGCTTTCTTTCATGAGTCTTCAATATTCAGCATTACAGATGTAAGTACCTGGTTTGCAAAGGATGGTACATGCACCAGTGCAAATATGGTAAACTGATTTAAAGATCTGTGAGCCCTTGCTTATCCAAAGATGCATTATTATAACATCTCTGGTGACGTACTGAAGTGACCTGTTGCCACAGTATCCTATGATAGCTCCAATCTGCTATCATTAAGCAGTCAGTCTCATCCCTCATAGATACAGTGAATTTAGGATTTTCTGCCTGCACAGATGCTCACTGTGCCTTGGGTCTCCACAGAGATCCATGTATGAAATTCTTTAAGAAATGTTCATGCCACCAGCTCTTGTTATAGTAGCAGAGCACTTTGTCAGGTATCCAGTCAACAGCTGAGGGCACACACTCTATACTAGCCTCCTTTCTCAGGAAAGGAGACCAAACTTATAATGTCCTTTGTGGATCATTCCCAAAACGTAGGAGTATACAGATGTCCTGCTCCTGTGCAAGCAAGCCAGCCAAAATACACTACATTTGGTGTTTAATTACATCATCCATAAGAAAATTCAGCTTAAATTCAAAAGCAAATGTTTATGTTATCTGTTTTAACACTACTGTATATAACAGTATAAAGGTCTGACTGCAAACTAACAAAGTCATTTTAGGTGACTTTGCAGCTAAACTTGTTTCTCTCATCCACACAAACACCTGAATACTCGAGATGACTCAGATATCTGTTCACAGCTTGACTAGACTGACAGTACATAATTAAGTTACAAATCATAGGCTATGATGACAGTTATGATTGTATGTTGTTGTTTAAAGGCCTCAGGCCATTTTTACATATTATTCCAGGTACCTCAAATTCCTTCCACCTGTATTCTTAATTTGTACTTCTTCCTTTTATTCTTTTTAAGAACTTTTCTCAATATTGTATAAAAATCATGCAGCACCATTCAAAAGCGCTTGTAACTAATGGATCTTACCTACTTAATATATCTGCCTGAATCAGTAGCAGCTCACATGGATGTAAGAAGATCACATGGTACATACTGAAAAGTTTAAGTGCATTTCCCCAGTGTCCTGGTCAAAGTACCTCTAACTTCCCTGAAAACAGCTCACAGCCCCACTAAGACAAACCCGGTCAACAAAAGTAAATAACTAGGGTAACTATCCAGAAAGTTTAAAACAAAAGCTTTCCATATTTGTGCTGTTATCTGTTAATCATTAAGATTCCTTTCTGATTTTTTTCCTTGGTGATTTTATTCCCTGCTGGCTGGCAACCATCAGCACTCCTGCAATCAACAGGTCCAGTTCTTCCCCAATGAGGTGACAGCCTAAGAGACCATCATGTGTTTGTGCTTTAGTCCCCAACTCCATGGTTTGTATCAGGAATGAGTATGCTCATCACCATGGGGTCCAATAATACCTCTCATACACATGTAAGATGCAGTGTAAATAACAGGATTTACATATTTAATATACATTTAAGGATATGTGCTTTTGTAAAGGGCTACTCCCATCTGCACCTCACGCAGTCCCAATACCCCTCAAATTAACTATTGAAACTTCAAGGCTGCACTACTTACAGTAAAGCAAACATCTGCTTTGGTGGAATATCAAGTATTCCCTGTATTCCAAGGCAACAAAACCTTGGAGTTTGTACATTCATGTAGCAGGGCTGTGCTGAACACAGCTTTCTTTCTGCAATTTCCAAAGACTTCATTCAGTAGTAACCTTGACATTAAAAACTGTTTGCAAAGTCTGTATTGAAATGTATCATAATCAAATACAAACACTTACAAGTTTCAGGTACTCCAAACTGTAGGCCATGGTCCAAATGAAACTCAAGTACTACACTGTTCTAATGCAAAAGCTAAAGTCAGGGGAGATTAATCACCGTCTTTATTTTAGCTACTAATGTTTTTAATATGCTAGCAAATGCATGATGTTGGAATATGTACAGTTGTATGACCACACTCATTAAAACAGTAAGTATTCAAGTAACAGAATTATTGCAGCAGTGCTTATAACATACTGGAATTAGTGACGTGATGTCTGCTTGGAAATTCAGACTCCCACACCTCTCCATGGAAGCATGATATTGGCTGGACACTGGCCATCTCCAACATAAAAACATTAATAGCCCTCAACTTACAATTTTTGGGGGTTTTTTGCAGCAAAGGAGAGGGTAGGCTCAGTGAAGGGAAGAGACCCCCTTATAGAAATGTTTGAATATGAATCTATCTTTGTTTTCTGATTCATACTGTAAAAGATGTGTGAGCTGCATTTAAGCCTAACATAATTTGCAGTAGGTAAACTCAGAATATGTGACTGAATCTACAATGAGTGTTGTTAGTGGTGTGATAACTTGTGACCATCTACAGTATGCAGTGCATGAAAATATGACGTTGTAGCATTTTGCAGAGAAATGTAAAAATTATACACAAGTTGTAAGCACAAGGCAGAACAGTTGCTAGTTCTGTATCACACGCTTGCTGTACATTTTACAAACTCTAGGACTATGTCTAGGACTGGAAGTTAAATTTTGTAAGAGGCAATTAGAATTTGATTGTTAGGTCAGGTCATATGATCTGTAATTAAACCTCTGTGGTTTTGAGTACTTTATTCACACCAAAAAAGAACTGTAATAAAAACCTTTGCATTTTCATTAAACATTTTTGGATTAGTTTGGAGTCTTCTTTTCTTTGCCTTTATAATGATGCTTGGTAGAGTATTCTGTTTCATCCAATAGTCAACTAATTAGAAAACTCTATATGGGGACAGCTAGCCAAAATCAGGAAAACAAACATAGCAGGTAAAGCTATGGAGAGGATCATAATGGAGCTCATAAAGAAAGATATAGGGGACTTGCAGACATTGGACCCGACCCAGTTTAACCGTCAAGGGCAGATCATGCCTTTTGAACTTGGTCGACTTCTTCGAAACAGTCACCAAGGCCACTGATGAGGGAAAGGCAGTCCATACAGCCTACCTTGACCTTGCAAAGGCTTTCAACACAATACCCTACTCGGGTATTGTAGAAAAAAATGTAAACCCATATTTCACAAGATGGGTTGCAAACTGGCTGGGACAGAACCCACAGGGTTAGAGTTTCTGGCGCTATGTCAGACTCCAAGCCGGTCACAAGTGGTGTCCCACAGGGTTTGGTCCTTGGCCCCCTATTGTTCGGCATCTACTTCTCAGAAGTACAGGCCAACATGGGAGGACTTTGGCTGACAAAGTTTGCAGATGACAGCAAACTGGGCGCCATAGTGGAAAGTGCATCGGACATGGATATCCTTCAGAAGGGACTCACGGAAACAGATAGCTGGTGCCAGAGCCATGGCCTGAAGTTAAATGCCAAAAAATGTATAGTCATACCCTTCGGGAAAAACAAGGTAACCCCAAGCTACCACATAGGTGGCAATCCACTAAGCACAGAAAAGGTTATCAGGGACCTGGGGACCCAGGTTGACAGTGGCCTTTCTTTTGACACTCACATTGCTAAAGTGGTTAGAAAGACCTTCTACATTGCCCACCTGATCATGAAGGGATTCACATCCAGATCTAGTGAGGTCATTGTTCCCCTGTACTCTTCACTTATCAGACCAATGATCGAGTACAATGCCCCATCCGGGATGTATCTCACCCATCTGCAGCAATTGGAGAGACCCCAAAGGTTCCTCACCAAAAGGATAAAGGGACTCCAAAATCTGTCATATGCTGCCAGATTGAAGAAACTCCAGCTCTATTCAGTCACATACCGTCTGCTCAGAGGTGACATGTGCCTGACATACAAGGCCATGTCCAACCCGGAATTAATGGACATGCTCCACCTCAAAAAATCCAAATCCACCAAAACCACTAGAGCAAGCGACTTAAACCTTGGATATAAATAGGGCGTGCTGGAGGGATAGATTTATCACTCAGAGACTCCTATGCTGTGGAATAAAATCCTGGTCCATGTGAGGCAGAGCACCTCGCTGGCTCTGTTCAAGAGAAATCTTGACCTGTGGATGGGAGATCGTAAATTTACCCCGGGAATAATCTCTGTGTCACTGCTGGACAGAGGCACAACAAACTAATGGGCACAGTATTTTTTCATATAAGGGGTGGCATAAGCCACAAAACTTTGGGCTAGGCTTATAAATGCCTTAGGGCAGATAGCCTAGTATAAACCTATGAACCTATGAACCTAAATGTGAATTTCTTAACTGCATCTATGATTTTTGCCTGGAAAAGGCATAGGCCTCAACGCTGAATAAGCCACACAGGGGGAGAACTACCCTGCAGCTTGTGCTGTACAGGTTTATGAGTTGTTGTCTGTGCATACGTGTCTACATACAGGTGATGTCTTCTGACAATCCAGTATAGCTTAGGGTTCAGTAATTCTTTTACTGAAGAGATAGCTAAAGGTTTTCTTTCCTGTAATCTAGTTGTTCAAAGTGATTATTTTTGGTTTTGACTGTGTAGGTTTATATTTCTTTCTCTTCATATTTATTTAACAGTTAACTATACTGCTTTATCCCACCCTATAGGCTGAGTGAAAGGGGGTCCACTCCCCAGCTGCACTATTTATTTTATTCTATTTTAATTATGTATTTAGTTGTATTTAACCATGGCAGTGCACCGATACAAAAACATATGGGATAAGAATAAGTGAGTAGGAAAAAATTGTCACAATTCCAAACATAAAACAGTTACACCAATCAAGTGACTAAGCATCAAAATGATGTCAACATTTGCAAACACAGACACATCTAAAATGTGTCTGAGCTACAGAAAATAATATTTACAACAAATACTGTAATAAATATCACAAAGTATTTTTTTATTAAAAAGGGGAAGGAATGGGGACAAATACAAATTGCAAGTTTCTTTATTTGTTCACGCTAAAGTAAATAGATGGATGGATATTAGAACTTAGAAAGTAATCTTATTTTGAGCAAATGTGACATATTACTTAAGTGATGATCTTGAAATCAAGCACCCGTATTAAGCTGCTGTAAGAAAATGTGCTTTTACTTCAGTCCGGAATTTGGAATAAGATGTTAACTCACAAGTAATGGGGTAGTCATTCCCACAATTTTTGTTCTAGAGAAAAAAAAACTGCATTCAGTGTAAAGCAAGTTTGCTTTGTATATTTGTAGTTTTATACCAGTGTGCTTGGCCCTTAAGGCTGTAAGAAGGAATCCATATTTTAAATCTAGGTGCTGGGGGGATTCTAACTGTAAAAGGTTTAATAGCCGAGACCGTAGCAAAAAATCAGACATTTTAACTGATAAGACACTTTTTTGTTTTTATTTGACTGCCAGTGATGTTAACTTTGTGGAGAAAATAGTTACAAAATGACATTTTATTAGAAATGATTTGTAGTGTTTTTGTTTGAAATAGCTGCTATAAAATATAGGTCATATTCAAGATGAGAAAATAAAATTCAGTTACCTATTGCAGCTTTGTTGCAAAGGAAAGAAAATCAGAAATTCTTATGGTACAGAAAATTACGCAGGTAAGTTTGTGTCTTTTTTTTTTTTTTCCTGTGTTGAAATATAGAGACTAGACAAGCCAAATGTTAGGCATTGCAGAGAAATCATTGTTTCAACTGTCTCATTCTTGACTCCAGTAATTTGCCATGTGCCTGGGAATTCAATGAGGTTTCTTTCTGGTTCCAAACTGCATAGCTTTTGTTTCTGATATATTCAGCAGAAATTTGTTGTTGTTATCGTTAAAAGATCAGAGGATGGAGGTCATCTTGTAGGTGTTGAATGAAGGGGAGGTGGATAAATATATCTCAATATTATCAAACGTTTGCATACAGTGTAAATAAAGGGTGTGACAAACCACTGGGGGAGTTTGGTGATGAAGGTGGAGAGCAAAAGGGGGAAGGAATAAAGTCTTGTGGGGTACCTTCAAGTAAGGGGGGAGATGGTAGGAAGAATAAGCCAATTGTAAACTTTATAAAGTCTATTGAAGAAAATTCTATGAACCAGGAAGAGACGTCTGATACCCAGGTTTAGCATATGGCTTATTAAGACAGTAGTCAGCCAGGTTACAGGTTTCTGTTACTTCAGCATATACTGCATTTATTTATTATTTACTGACATGTGATTACCAGGAAAATCCAACTGGGTAGAAGCCCATTTTCAGCAGAGGACCGGGGGAGAAAAGCTTCAATTTTAACAAAAATAATTATGCAATTTTCAAAAATAAAACAAAACATATGCAGTTCAGATAATTATAACAAATTAGATATAATATAAAAACATTGGTTAAGAATCGATACACAATATATGACCATTTAATATTTACAGAAATTTTAGATAGTTTGTAGAGAAATTAAAGGTAAGTTAGTCTAATACAAACGGGAATTGCATTATGAAATGAGGGAAAAACAGGTTTTTTAGTACATTTAGAGATTAAATCAGGGAAGAGAATTAGATAGCATTAAGGAAGTAAGAGAAGAAGGGAGAGTAAGGAAGTATAAGGAGTGAAAGGTACTTGTTCACATTTATGGATCTAGTTTATCCTGGTTTTGAGCAAGAACAGGCCAGATTTTAGCTAGGAAGTCTTTCAGAGTGGTTTTGAAAGATGGGAGGGAAGGAATAGACCTCATGGTTACAGGTAAGGAGTTCCAGACCTTAGCAACTTTGTATGAGTACAGATATTGCCCAGCTGATCTGTGACATTACCTCTGTCAATGTTAAAATCTCATTTGCTACTGTCTGAAGGGCAGTTGCGGTGCTTCAACCTATACAAAAGTTGTGTTCCTTCATACAGAGAAGATTGTACTGATTGATGAATGGAGAGAGTTGGTTAGAAGTATTTTTTTCTAAAATCTTTCCCTGGGTTGGTGATACTGAAATGGGATAAAAGTGAAATGTGTTGAAAGGTTTAAGCTGTTTAGGTAATGGTTTAACCAATGCTATCTTCCAGATTAGCAGGCATAATGTTTTTACTGAGGCAATGGCTGTAAATATGTACATGTATTGTGAGTTCTCTACAGAAGTAGGCAAGGTTGTAGTTTATCTCAACCTGTGTGGGCATCAGAAGGGATTTCGCAACGGAGTGGTTCTAGGTTTTTGATTTTTTAAATTAAAAAAGTAGAGTATAAAGAGAAGAGATTGTAGATGAGGTTATTAGAAGGGACTACCTTAAAGAAAATTGAGGTTTGTTTGTGTCTTTCGGCTTTTCCCGGTTAGGGGTCACCACAGCAGAACTCCGATCCGCTAATGATTGGTAGTTGATTTTTACGTGCCAAGTTACCAGCCCTGACGCACAACCTTCAACGAAGGTACGCCCATTCACGCATGTCTCCACGCAAAAGACTCTCTAGCTGTGAATCGAACCGGACAGCGTCTTACTGTGAGGCAACAATGCTACCACAGCACCACCACCGCGCATTGCTAAATTATTTACTAAGTCAGCAACTGTGGAATGACTGTGCATATGGAATTTTGTCAAGTGGTGTATTACTGCAGGATAGCTTACAGGTTCATAGGTCCACAGGTAACTACTAGGCTAGCTGCCCCCTGGGCTACATTAAGCCTAGTCAGTTTCTTCAATTAAACCCTGTACCTTGAGTCTGTGATGTAAACACCTTAATCATTATGCCAATCCCCTAACCAGTCAAGAGGGTGACTTCTTTCCAAAGTTGTTTTCGGTTGTCCTGTAGAGATTGCTGTCTTGACTTAAAAGTTCTTTATAACTTCATATGACTTGTCAGGACAGATTGTGTAAACTACTGAACCTGTTCCTATAATTTAGGTTAACTTTCCATTCATACCAGGCTTCATCTCTAAGGTTGATGTGAGCTTTCAGCTCTTTTGCAAACAACAGGTTTTTAATGGGTTCAAAAGAATCTGGCTTAAAACTCTGCGAGAGTTCTAGTGAGTGTTTTAGCATCCAAGTTTGAGTTATCCAAGAAAGACTGGGAACCAATCATTTCTAAATAGGCATGCTATTAGACTGTTGATGCTCTAAGCAGATTTTGGTCTGAAGGTAACTAGTGTGGGGCAACTTTTTTTTATCTTATGTTATTAATGTAAAGGTAATTGGGGAGTGGACACCAGTGGAAGGTGGATGTATGACAATGGAAGCTACATTTCTGGGATTTTTAGTACATATAAGAGAATCACAATAACTGCGGTTGTGGTGCTGTGGTAGCGTTGTCGCCTCACAGTAAGACGTTGTCCTGTTCGATTCTCAGCTAAAGCGGCTTATGTGTGGAGACATGCATGAATGGGAGTACCTTCATTGAAGGTTGTGCATCAGGGCTGGCAACTTGGTACGTAAAAATCTACTGCCAATCATTAGCTGACCGGAGTTCTGCTGTGGCGACCCCTAACTGGGAAAAGCCAAAAGATACAACAATAAGAGAATCACAATGTGATTTTTGGGGTGGACCATGTAAGGGTATGCAGAAGTTAAATTAGACCAGCATCTGCAAGATCCAGGAGTTAGAAACTGGGCCAAGGAGATTTAGCTTGACATCACCCAGAATTTTAAGGTTTTGATATCTACAGAGATGATTAAAACAAGAATGATTCGACTTTAGTGACAGAAGGAGGATGCTGATAAATGCTAGGTGCCTGGGTTGAATTAATGTTTGCCAATTGAATCTTCATTAAAAGCCAGTTAAGGTTTGAATTTGAAATGTAATTTGCTTAGAAGTTTGTCTGTGAGTATAAATAAAACTTAACTAGAAGTAATGTCCCACTTTCTACTCTTGTGCCAAGTCTGGCATCAAAAATGAAATTATAGTCCTGAAAAAAAGTGATGGATATTGGGGTTATCTTTAAGCTAGGATTCTATAATGACAACAATCTCTGAAGAATGGCTAGTTGGAAAACCAGAAAGTTGGTCTATTTTATTTCTAAGACTTTCTGTAGTTAGTAAGCAACAGATTAAGGAAATAGATGTAGAATTCCACAATATGTTATTGGCAAGTTTTAGACCAACTTAGATTCCTTGCTGACCCTTAATAAAAGTAAAAAAGAACTGCAGAACACCTAAATAGATAGCCAGGTAATTTAATGGGTTTCTTGGACTTTATTGTTAAATTTAAAATTAGGCAGAAACCATCCCAGGAAAAAAAAAAAACGTGTTGGGCAATGCAGAATGCGAGGTTTGTCAGAAACCAAAATTAGGCACCAAGAATGGCTTTATTTGTATTAAGTGGGAGAGTAGGAAGTGAGAACTGAAATGTGAAGGAGAGAACTCCTTGTCTTATAGGTTAAAGAAAAGTAGGAAAACTAATAGAATAGGTATGTGGACAGGGGTGGGGTAGTTAGACTGGAGTTGAGAAAGTGTTAGAATATGTTGTGAAAAGGGAAGGACCCAGTGAAATGGTAAAAAGGTATATATTTTACAGTAATGTTGGAGGAAGAAGTAATGAAACATATATATGGGAGTAAAAAATGTGAGAAAGCAACATAAAGGTAAGAAATTAGTGAGAAATACAATGAAGTAATTTAAAGAAGTCATCTGAAGAGTAATGGTACGCATAGATAGAAGTTACATTAAACTTGTTCAAACTGTGCATATAGAAGGTCTAGATATTTTAAAGTTGTTCTAATAGAGCAGTGCAGGCAGTGAAAGAAGCAATAAATGAGAGTATTGCAAGATTTTACCATGACAGGACAATTAATATTGAGTCACAACACTATACGTCAAATTACATATTCAGTTGTGTTTGCAGCAAATGTGTTCATTTTGTATGCAAACAGCAATTGTTAAGGTACACATGAACCAGAAAATGTTATGTTAATCAAGACACAGTTTGGGAAGTATAAAGCTAGGAATGCCCAAGATGACGGACTGAGGCCTGGAGGAGAGAGATGTGGGCAACAAATCAGAAGATGCGTCAGCCAATCAGTATGCACATGCCCACTGCAACAGACTCCAGGCTAACACAGCAATGCTACATTGGTAGAAAAGGATTCATGAGAGTCATCCTGGCATTTCTGTCCTTATCTTCTGAAGAACTCTGGGAAGAATAGGAGCTGATGGATTATTCTATGGGAAGAAGAAAACATCCACCTGCCATGTCTTTCTGCACAAGTATCTTGCACAAAACTCACATACTTAATGGTTGCCTCTGAAGGCAAACAAATCTATTTCTGGTGCTCCCCATGTTGCCATTAGTCACGTAAAGACAACTTTATGCAAATGCCATTCATGGTTGCTGGAGGTATCTGCTTTGCTGTTGAGTTCTGAGGGAACATAAAAAGCCCCAAGACTCATACTTCAATGCAGTAAACTCCCAGTCTACAAAAGGGGGTATGAATGTGCTCCACTGTTTATGTGCCACATGACTGGTGATGTCTATAGTTAGATGGGGATCCCTGGTCTCCACTTCTGTCTGAATGCCTTGAGAGGTAGTATCACCACTAACACCTCTTTGATTCTAAGATGCTGCTTCCTTGGTTTCTATGTCCATAGATGCTGTACCTTAAGGTTGAGATTTATCTCCCTCAGCCAATGTCCACTACTTCTGTAATCAGTATTTGGTTGTGAGGGTGTGGCTAAAAAGGCATCTCCTAATTTTCCCTACTCTAGAAAGCAGACCAGGAAAACTCTATTTTTTTTTTATGGCAGAAAAGTAAATACTTTCCATACATGTTACGAATGCTGCTCCCAAAAGTTCATTAAGCACTACTGGAGGTTTCACATATGGAATCTTGTAGGAAAACATCCCCTTAGAACATGGCCTTTTGAGGAGTTAAGAAGATTTTGTTCAGGGCTATGATCAGAAAAGTTCCCAGAAATGGCTACACTTGGCTAGGTTCAGAAAGAACCCCACATTTTGGGAACAACTTAGTGCATACTGGAGTGAGTGCATACTGGAGTGAGTGCATACTGGAGTGAGTGCATACTGGAGTGAGTGCATACTGGAGCTTTTCCTTTGATTCTCCTTTGACTGGGCTTGTAGAAGGCAGTCATCTATGTTGGTGTAAATGTGAACGGATTTAGTCCTTAACAAAGCCATTACTGAGGCCAAACATTTTATAAAAACCCTGATAAACAATAAAGAGTCCAGAGGTTAAGAAAGTAAACAAAGTGGTGAGGTCTACATTGAACTGGAGGCATCTTCTGTCCCTCTGCATATTGTCTTATATAAGTAGATATTCTTAAGGCCCGTAACTGCTCTGAATGTCAACATGGGCAGGAAAGTCTTAAGGATCAGCATTAGGAAGCTAATCAGTTTCAAAGTGTTCAAAGTAGGCTTCCATAATCTATTCTTCTTGGAAACCAACCATAGCATGGAGTACAGGCATTGCTCCCTGTCCAATATAGTTCCAAGGAAGAGCAAGACCAACTTCAGTTAATCAATGATTTCATTTGCCCCCATGTATGCAAATCTTTTTATGGGTTCTTTTGAATTAAATATTATTTATAAGCATAGATTTTTTCAGGAACATGTTATTTATTATTTCAGATATGTTGATGATTTAATATTTTTGGTAGACAGTGACAAAGATACAATTATTGAATTTTTTAATGAAATTAATGTTAATAAATTTCATATCAAATTTGATGGCCTTAATATTGGTCACACTATCCCTTTTTTAGATATAGTATTGATATTTCAGATGGTGAGAATATCATTACACCGCTCCCATTGTAAAATTTGAAGGGACTTGCCAGTGCATTTACATGCAAATAGTGGCCATCCTTACATGTTATTGAGGCTCTACCTTTATGGTGAAATGCTACGATTTCCAAGTTATGTAATAGATCTGATGTATTTCATGAAGAAATGTGCCTTTTGGTGCAATCTTTCCTACTAGAGGCTATGGTACAAATATTTTGATAAGAGCTTCTTTAAGATTGTGTACAGGTGTTAAACCCAGATATATAAAATCTATCTCAACAAAGGTGTAATACAATACAACATGACAGCTCAGGGTTCTACTAAAGAAAATATTTATTTTGTTACTACAATTTTCTATGGTAGTTTTACAAAACAGTTCCTTTTGATATTGTCGTAGCCAATATTGGCTTTATTTTTGTTCACTTAGAAAATGTTCAACAATGGCTTGATGTAAATATGAAGTTTTCTTGACCGAAAGGCAAGAATATAAAAAGATTTTCTTGTAAGATCTAAGATTAAGCATGCCTGCATCACAAATATACATGGAACCTTGCTAAAATTGGGACTTTTCCCCCTGTGGAGATGTAAGGTTTGTAAACATATTGTATCCAATTTTAATTTTATTAATAATGTTAAATTTGACAGAAGTTGGGGTACATTTAGTTGCAATTCTGAGGGTAAGTCATTTATACCTAAAGTGCCCATGTAAATAAATTCTTACATCGGGGAAACAAAGAGGCCTTTTAAAATAAGGTTCTTGGAGCATTTCAAGAGACATCAAAAATGGTAAAAGAAGACAGCCCAGTTGCAGCACATTTTTGGAAGCACATGATAAATGTAATGAGGGCCTGAAAGGAACTATTTTAGAACAAGTTTGTGTTTCTATGTACAAATGATATTGATGTCAAGACTAGATTAGTGCAGAAAGAAACTGTATATATTTTAAAATTTAAAACCATGTTTCCTCTTTTGGGCTGAATGAAGAGCTCCAACTGGAGAACATTAGTTTGTTGGAATTGTTGTGTTCGAATTGATACCTATGTAATTATCTCATTTGCTATATATAAGCTGCTGCTGCATGCAAGTGTTTTATTCTCCCTTTTTGAAGGCTTTTTGCCCAGACGTCAGAGAGAAAGATTTTGTGCTTTTAAATAAATCCTGGTGGAACTTGTTCCTGTTGTTTGTTACTTTCTACTTGGTTCCTGTTGTTCCAGCTTTACAACTTCAGTTAATCCTCTGGAATGGTAGGCATCCCCACAAAAAGGTGGAGGGCACTAAATTCTAGTTTATACCCTGTAGTGATGATACTTAACACCTTTATCCATCCATTTTTTTTATGAAAAATGCCAGTTGCCCCCCCCCCCCCCCCAGGTGATGGGGAAGAAAAGGTCTTGGTGGTGGGAGGGGGAAGGGGAGGGGTAGATATTCACTTCTGTAATCATG